>NW_005871084.1:5730015-5908251 GCF_000147115.1 Myotis lucifugus
TTGAAATGACTAACATAGGCATTACCCTCTAGGAGCTTACAATCTAATATAGAGTTTAAAATAACTACACAATAAACAATAATACAAGATGGGCTTGAGAGGGTTAAAGAGAAGGAATGATACAAGTGGTTTTAATTTGGCTTCTGTTGTGAAGACCAGCACTTTCTTGTATCATACATAGCTGTGTGCTTGGTAAATAGCTTCAGGCAGTAATGCAACTGCTTCAATTCTTCCATTCCTTTTGCTTCATAATACTAATCTTTAAAATGTATTGGCAACCTTTTTTTATATGTTTCTTGTGGTACTAAATTAGCATTACCAATTTTGTTGGGTTATGTAACTGAAGAAAGGACCCAAATACAAGTCTTCGTTTGTGTTCTAAGTAGAAGTTATGTTTGGAAATCTCAAGAGAACTGTCAGAAAAACATGCATTGTTGGACACAGCAAAAGACTCTTGGAAGTTTTTCTTTACTTCAAATCTTGGCTGCTAAAACTAATATCTTGGTTTAATTCCATGGCATGTTTGTTGAATACTACACGTTTAGAATGGTACACTAGTATGTTAATGTGCTTTACCTGGTAGCAGGAAGGTGTTTGGTAACCAAATAGGAAAGGGGACTCTACTCTAAATTAGATGACATTTACTCACATCTCTAGCTCCTCCAAAAACTTTAGACCAATTTTATTTAAATTCCTATGAATTGAATCAGGAATTCAGTTTATACGTTTTCTCTCCATGTTCATTTTTGAGTTTCGTTTATTTTTATTTGCTTTTCACTGGCAGCTTAAAAACTATAGATAGATTGGAAATATGATGGACCATATATTGTTCAAAAATTGATGGTGATTTTGATCTTAGGATAGATCGGGCTTTAGTTTTATGGGTGAACTGGTAAATATTCTAATCTGGATTTTACTGGCCTAAAGCTCTCTTTTTACCTCTTTTTGCTTAGAGTTGAGGATTTTCTTGATGGAAACCCCCAAAAGAATTACAAATAGTTTTCATCAACAGATGGGCAAAAGTGGGGGTTGATATTCCCCATAGGTCACTAGAGTGGATGGATGAGGTATTGCCATTCTTCTGTTCTTCCTGAAATCTTGCCATGCCTGGCTTCCTGTCCATCTTGAATCTGCACACTCATTTAATGGCCAGAGAGCTGCTCCTGATGAGATCACTCAAATTAACAAAGCCACAATGGACCCTTTAAAGGCAAGTTATAGATTCCTGTTGTGGGTAGACATTAGGGTCTGTTTTTATCCCTGGTTAGAACAGTATAAGGCATTTATTTTCGGGGGTAGGAATGGGGGGAGTGTATGTACAAATATGGTAATTAATAAATATCTCCAGAGTATTAGTCACATTACAGACCATAAGTTTTAGTGACTCAGACAGAACATGTGTAAATATCAAGGGGCCTATCGATTGACCATGACAACTGGTGCCTTTTGGCAAAGACTGATACTTCTGGCATTTTGAAGAGCTAGGTTGCCTACACTTTTTTTTTTAAGTGAGGAGAACTATCTTGTGAAGTTCTGTTTTAAGAGCCATAGTGAAATAAAACAGTATTTCTCAAAGTGTGTCTTTAGAATCCCCTTAAGTACTTACTAAACATGCAGGTTCCTGGCCCTTATCTCAGTTCCATGGACTCAACTGGCCACTCATCAGAATTTTTAATTCTGTAGATTTCGAGGCCTTCCTCTAACCTACTTAAGAATATCTGGGGCTGAAGTTGAGAATCATGTGTCTTCTGATAGGAGGGCACAATATAACTTCTGTGTGCTTTTGCCAAAATGCATCACTGTATACTAATGAAGAGAAAACCTAAATGGAAAGGTATTCTACAAAATAATTGTCTGATACTTTTCAAAAATGTCAAGGTCATTTGAGACAGATAAGGTTGATTAGAGGAGGAGACTAAGAGGGCATGATAATGAAATGCAAGTGGGATTCTGGATTGGATCCCGGTCCAGAAAGAGCACATCAGTGGGATCATTGATGAAATTAGGATAAGGTCTGTACATTAATTTAAAGTATTGCATCAGTGTGAAGTAATTAATTATACTTAATTTTTAAAATTCGTTTTGAGTTCTTATTTTATTTTTTTTTAAATATATTTTATTGATTACATAGAGGAAGGGAGAGAGATAGAGAGCTAGAAACATCGATGAGAGAGAAACATCGATCAGCTGCCTCCCGCACATCTCCCACTGGGGATGTGCCCGCAACCCAGGTACATGCCCTTGACCGGAATCGAACCTGGGACCCTTCAGTCCACAGGCCGACGCTCTATCCACTGAGCCAAACCGGTTTCGGCTTGAGTTCTTATTTAACAATTTTTATATCTATATAACTTTTGTTCCTTTATGTTATAGGCTTATGATCTTTATTACCCAAGCCAGGCAGATTTTCAGACCTTCCAAAATAAGTGTGTGAATTCCATTGGACTTGTATGCACTTTTCCTTCACTTGCAATCCCCACTATTAGGTGATGTTGCTAGGCAATTAATAATTGTGGGGTTGTTGTTTTTCAAACTGATTAGCGGGGTATACCATTGATTTAGTGAATTTCTATCAGCACTTAAAAATTAAATAGGATAGAAAATACTAGTGTAAAAGTAAGATTAAATATGGCTTCATGAAACTTTTGTTTCAATTACACATATGTATTTTGCATGTGTACTGTGCTGGATGGTCATGTAAAATGTATTTTGTACTCTTGGTCACCATCATAAAAAATTTGAAAGCCCTTCCTTTATGAGCTACCAGCCTTATGAAGATGTATGAAATAGTCAAAAGTACTGTGTTGTAAAGATGACAAGGAATATAGATTGTTTTGTTTGACACTTTTGGAACATTTTGGGGCCAAAAGTCAGGGGGTTGTCTAAAAGTAGGAGAGGTTTGCTGGGCTTAGAGTCTTAACCTTTTGCATTTTTAATAGACTGCAAGTCCCAGTACTGATATCCAGGAAAAATATTAAAATGCAGACTGCCTGGTAATGCCTACAAATGGGTAAATCTGTTGTGATTCCAAATCCTGTGCTTTATCTCAAGAACAGCTTGGCTGTAAAGTTTAAGGGTACACTGGAAAATACTAAAAAGCAATTTAAAACAAAACAAAGCAAAAATTAGATGAGCCAGAAAGATGGACAGAATGTGCCAAAGAAGAACATAGCAATTGCTCAAGAAGCAGGAAGTGGACTCATTTCACTGCTGTTGTGGGCAGCTTTCCAAATACTTTAGGGTAGGGGCCATACATGGTGTCTTTTTCCTACAACTTTTGCATTTCTGCTAAGGAAAGTTTTTGAGTACTGTGCTAGTTATTGAGTTATTTTAAGCATTCAGTTTAAAGTGCTGTGTACATGTGGTCTTCCTGCTACCCAGCAGGTGCCTGGCTTGACCTCCAGCTTTTTTTTGGAGAGAAGGGCCTATGAAAATGTCCTCAGGAAAAATGTTTTATTATTATTATTTTTGTTTTGAAATTTAGAGAGATCTGTTAGGGAATAGTGGACTCTTAAGATTGACGAGATCTGTGTTTCATTTCTGGCTCTGCCACTAATTACTATTTAACCATTGCCAAGTAATTTGACTTTTCTCAGCTTCAGTTTCTGTCTTCTGTGAAATATGAGGGGGGCATCTCTAGGATGATGGGAGAATCGAATGAAATAGAAAATAGGAACCAGCTGTAGTCTCCACAAAGCACCTTACAAATGAAAAGAAAGCAGTGATGTTACTGCTTTTTTTCTAATTAGTAGAGGAGGGTTGCATAGTAAGGAAGGTTGAATGGGTGAAACATCTGTTGGCACATTAAACAATATTTTATGCAGAAATCTATAAGGAAGAAGCTTGATGAGGTTGTCACATCCTATTGAGGTTGAGGCCAAACTCAGTGCTTTAGGAATTTAGCAGAAAGCAGGGGGTGGGGTTATATACCATCTTTACTGAGTAAAACTGTTAAATTTTGCAAAATTAAAGTAGTTGCTCATTCTGGTGGAAATACAACACCTACATTAAACCAATTTAATTTGTATCCTAAAACGTTGTGAGGTTGTGGGACAAGTTTTTTATATTTAAGAGGGTGGGTACTGAATTTAATTTACTGAGACCATTATAATAAGACGTCTTTTTAATCCAATTGTTTGCTCTCTGCCCATTGACTAACAAGGTGACTCAGTCAGGCTTTATTCACACAAATGAAATTCTTTGGAACCGGCCAGTGTAGTTTCAACTTAGTTTTATTTCCTGGAGGGGTAGGGTGTGGGATTTATTTCCCTACCCCCTTAATTTCCCGTAAAGAGTATATAGCTCCTTCAGTACAGGCGGATTTCAGCACGATGAGAGAACACGTTTTTGGAAATCACTGTCTCGCCTTCTTTCAGATGGCGTGAACAGTTTCCCAAGTCCCCCCTGCAGCTTTCTAAATGAGCATTCACTTGTCAATCTTTTTTCCTTTCAAACGATGTTCCCTCTTCTTCTGGCCTAAATGTGTGCAAACATTTTTATGAATTAATTTCTCTCTTTTCTTTGCCTGCATCTATAACTACATATTTCCTGGAGAATTGTGTTTTAGTGAGATTGTCAGATAGTTTCCTGGCCAACCTCAGTCCATGTTATTTTAGAGCAGTGCATTTTAATTTTTCCTAATTCTGCACTGAAGAAATTACTAACAGGGCATTTAAGTCAGGTGATACAAATGGGACCTAAAGAGATACTAAAAAAATAACGAAATAAAATAAAAAAGAGATACTCATAGATGCTTTAAAGAACTATGGTGCTGACACTGGTTTCCTTCCTAGTTCAAAACCATTTCAGAAGCGGCATGAATGACCTTTATTTTCCTCTCTGCAGCACACATGACTATAATTTCCCATGACTATTTATGGTCTCTACAGCCCTTTTCTAACTTCCCTTTAAAAAAAAAAAAGTCAACAGAATACGTGTTTCTTTAATGGAAAATGTTCTATTTTGGGGAAGCTGCTTTTCCTCAGATAAGTAGTGGAGTTGGGTGTGTGTGTGTAAGCATGTGGGGGTTGCAAAATTGGGGAGTATTAAATTAGTGGGTTGAGAGTTTAGAATGACAATCCTGGTGATGACTCCTGAATGCAAAGCCTTCTTTTTATCCAAGATTAAAAATAACTGTACCTGGTATTCCATTTTTCTTTTTTCTTTTCTTTTTTTTTTTTTTAAGGAAGATTTTATTCTTTTTTCCAAAGATATGGTAGAATAGTCCTGAATTGAGTGCTGACTGTTTCAGACCCAAGTGATTTTGAAATGAGAAAATGGAGGTTCACTAACACAGTAGTTCTACGTGGAGGCAGGGCAGCTTTGACCTTACACTATAGCAGGTGAGTCCTGTGGGCTGAACACGCTCCATGTTCCGGCGGCTGCAGCTTCACCATGGAGCATACATCATGGAGATCCATTATGAAGTGAAGCAAGGGTTTGTCTGACTCGTGAGCTGCACATAGTTCCTGCTCTGTCCTTCCCTTCCCTGCCAAATGGTTTGGAACCTTGTCACAGCAAGGATTCTGTCTCAGTTCTGCAGCTTTGCATTTTGCATTTATCTGTGTCTCACAATAACTCTAGGATTACTGTTTGACAATATTAGTTATCTTAGGTATAAAAACATTCTTCATATTTTAGCCATTGTTCACTCTGTTATTTGGATAACCAGTTGCATATTTAGATATTATTTATTTGTTCTTAATGTAAAAATTTTTGAATAATAAGATAATTACAGAAAAGAGGACAGATCATAAGTGTAGCACATGATGAATTTTATCAAAGTGAGTGCACTCCTGTAACCAGCACCCCGATCGAGAACCAGATGTCATCCTGTTGGAAAAACCAGTCTTCTCCTAGACACTGCTTCCTTTTCCCTGACTTCTGATACCTGCCTGTTGTTAGGAACTCACACGGTGTATCCTCTGTTCTCTGGCTTCTTTCACTCCACATTACTTTTGCAAGATTTGTCCTGTTGATCATGAAGTTGTAGTTCTTCGTTTCTCCAGCTTTATAGTGTCCCTTCATCAGAGCAAATCAGCTCCTGCGATTGTGAACCTGTCAGTAAAATGTGGTTTTGACAGCATACTGACAGGGCTTAGTCACTATGTGCTTTAGTTGGGTTGTGATCTCATATCCAATTGTTTTATTACTATAAGAACTCTTTTTTAAAAAAGGCAATTATTTTTCTTTTCCTAAAGACAAAATATTTATCACTCTCTCTCCCACTCCCCATCAGCTATAAAATTAGTCACTTCGGTCACCTTTTGTGCTCCCATAAAAATCAATTTCTCTCTCTTTGTATTTAAGACACATAGATAGCTGTTGTGTTCATCATAGACAGGGGAGTCAGGTATCCAGATGCCTGCTAATTCCAGGTCCTGTCTTTAAATCCCATTTCTAAACCCAGTTTCTAATATGCGAGGTATCCATCAGAAAACTGGGCTTTTTGAGGATTCCGGACTAGAACTCTGGCTTATCATCGGGATTTTGTTGCATTTTGTCCTTGTAGCCTGAGATTCCTGAATGCATCTGCCAACAAACTGGAAACCCTTCCTGCAGCCACGCTTTCCGAAGAGACGAGCAGCATCTTACAGGAGTTGTATTTGACAAACAACAACCTCACAGACAAGTGTGTGCCCTTGTTAACAGGACACCCCCACCTGAAGATCCTGCACATGGCCTACAACCGCCTTCAGAGCTTCCCAGCAAGGTAAGAGAAGCCCATCGAGGGATGCTTTTCACTGTGCTTCTGAAAATCAAGTCACAGACGGAAAGGCGAAAGCAGTCATTTCCCAGATGACGTAAAACCTGTTTCTCCCTGATTCATCTTCGCGGTTGTCTTTTATATAAGCCACACTCAGCACTCTCCTAAAGAGAAATGTGTCGGTTTTTCTAATATGAATATATCCACAGACCCAATCACTAGAACATTCTTATGGTTTTGAAATAAGATATGTTATTTAGCATATGTATTTTTTTCTTTAGCTTCTTTTTAACCAAATCTTGGAAAACTTAACCTAATATGGTAGTTGGTAATTAGGACATCAATTAGCTACCAGTTTTTGTGTTTTTGCTTATGGTATAGGTAGCTGTGGTGGCTTGTGCAACCATAGAAACTGTGGGAGATTACGAAGGATGTCTGGCCCTCAGAAGATTCCGTTTCTAATAATATTTTGGTGTTGATTTCTGTTTTATGAGCAATGGCATTGTGTCTAGCTCTGCGGGAATCCACGCCCCGAGCCTGCCCTGAGGGATTCACTCCCCATCCATGTCCACTTCATTGGCATCCGTCCATCACACAAGTTGAGACTTAGAACACATACCCACACATCAAAGGAGCGAACATTAACCTCTCTGGTATTCTGCTAACTGCCACTGAGCCTGGGCCAAAGCAAAATACTGGCACAACTTCCCTCTGCTGCCCTCAGGACTACCTGTTGTGTAAACCCTACTGAAGGAGGAAGGCCCAAATAGACATGGACTTTAAGTATTGCTCTGTGTTTCGTTTTTGTTTTTGTAGTATATATTTATTTCTGTAGTTTTTCCCTTCACTTGATGTTAATGACTCAATTTTTTTTGAACTTCTGTGTACTCTACTGTGGAATGAGGAGATGATATTTTGGGATGAAAACATAGTAATCACATAAGATAATACATCTGAAAGGGCTTATCGTCCTATTTCAGATGGTGAATGTCCAAGCCCTGCCTGAGAAATGATTATCAAACTCAGATTCTGCGGGTGTTCCCCAGGGAACCATGTCAGTGGTAATCAGCCAGAGTACAGAGAGTTTTTTATGCATTCCATCAAAACGCACCTTGGCATCATTTCTGTCTCCCTGGGGCTTGTGATGTGGCACAGCAGCTACTCTACAAGACAGGACTGGGACTTACCTGTCTCCTTGAGCCTCCTATCTCACACGAGGTCTGGCCTAGGGTAGACTCCACGGATGGATGCTGAATTAAAGAACGTACTCCATGGTCAAGGCGTTCATGACCACCTTCTTTCCATGTTAACTTCTGTAACTTCTCCTTTCTTGGGCCCGATTGCTAACTTTTGAGTCATTTTTCATGCCCTGTTACCCATTGATTTCTCCACATTGCTTTTCAAAATATGATGATAGCATATCCAAATAATAGTCTTCCAAATTCGGGCTAATGTAAATGGATTACTTCGCAGTCTGCATCTGTAATGTTGTTTGTAGCATATCCTGATTCCATGTTGGGTATTGATGAGATTGAAAGATTGGGTTTCAGTAGACAAAAACTTAGTTCTTATGTATCTTAGGCATGTATTTTTTTTTCAAGGTAAGCAGATAAGATAGCTTTTATATGTGAGAGATGACAGAAAGAAAAGTAATAATGGGTTTCTTGCTAAAATTTTTAAAGGTTTATTGTGACAAATAAAACCACAGCAAGCAGAGAAGATACCAATAGCTGTAAACTAAACGATTCACATTACAGATTTGAGTTCCACTCACTGGGAATCCTGAGCTTCTTGGAAACCAGCATCACCAGTGGTAGAAAAGGGGAGGAATGGCTGAGTGTCAGGTGGCCTGTGTATCATAAGACTGTGGAGGTGGAGGGGTTTTTCCTCCTCATTTACAGAAAATGCAGGACATACTAACTCAGAAATGTTTCTTTATTTGCTTACTGTAATTATTGATTAATATTATTAAGATTAATTATAGATTAAGATTGAACAATAAAAGACATAGTTAAACAAAAGTGTTCGATTACATTAGGACACGTTATTAAGGTAAGATCAGAGAGAGTCCTTCTTTGTGGGTGTTTGGGAGGAGTTGAGAGAAATTTCTTTGGGGCACAGTTTAAGTTTGGGTCCTGCCAGCAAGTGGAGAGATGATGCAGATGACCTTTCAGCATCCCCCAACCCCCACCCACTCCTCACCAGCACCTGTCGTCAAGGTGATGTCGGGAATTGGGGAGTTTGGTTTTAGGAGAATACATACCTTCATAGGAGTTATAATCCTCTTTTTCCCTGCACCCCTTGAGTTTTCAGTGCCGATACAAAGGAAATCAGACTCTCCAACTAAGCTTTTTGAAAGTACTGATATGGGATTAATGCTGACTTTTAACCTATTTGAGCAGGATTTTCATTAGCTTTTAGACTAAACTGCATAGCAAGGTGATTGTTATCAGGATAACTTAATTCACACACAATTTTCAGAGGAGAAGAATATCTGTTTTCCTTCTTGTTGCTAATTTGAAGAGTTTAAGTTAATAGTTTTTGTTTTATAGTAGGAAAGGAGATGTTAAAATAATTTGATACTCAAAAAGCAATAGTGAAAAGATAGTCTTATTTGTTAAAATGACTATTACAAGTGAATCTTTAAAGAATCTTTAAAGTCATAGTAAATTCCACCTTTGACTTTCATTATGTATTATTTTCTTTTTAACTTGCCCTATAATTATGACTCCCTGTGCGTGGATTTTTTCTTGTTTTAGTAAAATGGCGAAACTGGAGGAACTTGAAGAAGTCGATATCAGTGGGAACAAACTGAAAGCCATCCCAACAACCATCACGAACTGCCGGCGCATGCACACCGTGATCGCCCACTCCAACTGCATCGAGGTCTTTCCCGAAGTTATGCAGCTCCCGGAAATCAAGGTGTGTGGTTTCAGCCCATCTACTGTGGTGTCCAAAGAGAGAATTGTGTCTCTCATTCACTCATTTGGGCATTTGCACCATTGACTTCCTCAGCATGGAGACTCAGTTGTCTTTGCCCCATCCTTTCTAACCACTGAGCTAAACTATTGAGTCAGCAGAAGGAAAAAATAACCAGAAACCAAACCGCTGGACTGGGATTGGGAAATTGTATTCCAGCCCTTACCAACTGCATGGCATGAGGCTAGCCACATAGCCACCGAAGGTTTCCCATCTGCCTAATCTATTTCCCAACTTATTTCCAGGCTCAGAGACTGTATGGGGTGTGATAGCAGTCTGAGAAACTTAATGGTGCAGTGTACCCCTCTCCACCAGCTCCCCTAATTAAGTAGCATTCACCTCCCAACTCATAATCATTCCCTGTATAGGTCACCAAACATTCATTTCAGTTTAATGAAATGGGATAGAACAGATATTCCCATTTGATAGGTTAGGAAACTGAGGTGCTGAAACAGGAAATGATATATGTAAATGAAGGCAGCAATTGGTGTGATTCCTGAGTCAGGTAGACTTAATGGGGTGAAATCTGTTCACTGGGATGAGTCATCTAACAGGTTTTTATTTGTGTGTGTGTATGTGTTTGTATGTGCGTTGGTGCAAAAGTAGGAATTCCTTATAGATATAAAATGTAGCTTTTCATTTGCATCTTAGAATTTCTGCTTATCCTCAGTTTTATGTTTAATAAAAAATAACTCAGTGGTTATAGACTTTGGAGCATATTCTAGTCTCCTAATAAGGAACAAAAGCTGTCCTACTTAGCCATTCCTCACTTTTCAGGCACTTCCCGATATAAACTTGATATAACAGACATTTGAAGATACTATAAATAGCATGCATAATTTTTTTACGACAGTGGTTTTTATACATTTACCTGGTTGACGTGTGCCTTCTTTGACATCCTGAGGAGTTTGGTGGCAGATTGAAGGGCAGGAGGGGTATGAAACTGGAGTGTGACCAGATGGAATAAATGTCATCAGAGTATCACCCTGATGACAGCATTGTGGGGAGAGGGTCAGAAGGAAGGGAAACTGAAAGCAAAGCTAGAGAGGGTCGTAGTCCTCCAGGGGAATGTGATGGACAGGATAGTGAAGGACTCAGAAGGGAACTGGCTGCAGTGAATTAAAGACGTGGTGACCAAATGGGCCTGGGCGGGGTTATATAAGCACCATCTCTAAGAAGGTCTGCTTTCCATGGCCAGTTATTATCTTTGTAAATAAATACTCTAGTGAACTCATTTTATAATTTGGTATTATAAGCATGAGCAATTTTACATTGACAGAACTCTGAAAGTTTAAAACCTTAGATCACATTATAAAACATTGCTAACCAATTTTATAAAATTTAGTAATGTTCTAAAATGCCTTTTTAGATTATGGGAATCTTTTCCCATAATCCATGCCCTGACCTCTGAATTTATTTCTGTCAACCACATATGTTGTGAGCTACCCACACCTGCCAGCCCTTAAGCTCAGGTTTCAAAATTACCCAGGAGATTATATTTATACCATTTGTTGTCTTATCTGTGATGTATTCCGACTCTACTGGCAGAATAAACCATTATTAACCAGTATTATAAATTTTTCATTAAAGTCCAGTTGACTATTCATGCAACCATTATTTATAATTGGAAAATAAAACAAAAAGGAGATGACCATTTTTCTATTATGAATGTTTTGATTATGTGAAATATTGTACTTAACTGAAATTATTAAGGCTGTTAAAGGTGTTGGGAGTGAAAATATGGAATAATTGAAATGTAATGAAATGGTACCTACATTTATGATCTTTTAAAGTTTTTTATATTAATAATAAGCCAATAAGAAAAAAAATAGAATGCTAACACTGGTAGTGTTAAGGTGGTAAATTTAAGGGCAAGTTTTCTAAGCTTTTCTGTTTGTCCAACCTTTTGTAATGGGGTCATAAAGCTCTTGTATTAAAAAGTAATTACTTAAGATTATAATATAATTTTATAGCATTGCTGCAGTTTGGGAGCAAGAGTATGAAACAATTTGTGTGAAACATTGTATTATCAGTTAAAAACACATTTCTCCAAAAATATAGGTTCTCATTTTACCTAGTCTATAGCTCTCCCCAATCCATTATAGATTTAAGTTCTTTTAAGAATTTTTCCAAATAATGATGATTTTGTCCACTTTTGAGGATTCCGAAATTCTTGAATACAATTTGCTTTCAAACTATCTTAAGGTTTTTTAATAGGCTGGGGTACATTTACACCAGGGAATATTATGCAGCAGTGAAAAAGAAGGATCTCTTACTCTTTGAGATAACATGGAGGGACCTGGAGAGTATTATGCTAAGCAAAATAATCCTGTCAGAGAAAGACAAATACCATGATTTCACTTATATGTGTAATCTAATGAACAAAATAAACTGGTGAACAAAATAGGTCTAGAGACATAGAAGCATGGGACAGACTTATAAATCTCAGAGAAAAGGCAGGTGTGGGTTGTGGCTGGGAAGAGATCAACCAAAGAACTCGTATGCATATACTATATATGCATAACCCATGGACACAGACAAACAATAGTGTGGGGAAGGCGTGGGGTGGGGGCAGGCTAGAAGGAGTCAATGGGGGGAAATGGGGTACATATGTAATACTTTCTAAAATAAAGATTTAAAAATAAAAATAAAATTATAGTCAGGTGCCAGCTCAAGCCAGATAATTGAATGCTTTCCACTTCATCCTGCTGAATTTGGGGTCCACATTCTCTTATCCAGAAAACTTACCAGTTACTCTCATTCTGGCCTGTGCATGCGAGCCTTCTGCCCTGGTTCCCTGCTCCCGGAGCAGAAGCACAGCCCCTGGTGTTAGGGCTCACCTCATTTAAGCCTTCCACTGATTTTATGAGAAAGGAGGCATTATTCCTGTTCACAGATAACACGGAATTTCTGCTATAATCAATATGCTGATCCTTCTGCTTGTTTTCTGATGAGATTAGGCGGGAGTTGCTGGGAGGGTCCAGGTGTTCAATGCCCGGAAGGCAGGATCCATATTTAATTCCTGCCCTTTTCTATTGCATATAGTAGACAGGCCCATGTGCTAGTCTGTCTTTTACTGATATCTTACTTAGCTTCTTTTGAAGATCTTATCATTCTGAGTATTTGTTCCCTGCTTTTTCCCCATTTGCATGGTTTTTTGTTTGTTTTAAGAAGTTCCATTTTGATGTTGTAACTACCTCATGTTCACAACAGGTGCAGAGATTTTTGTCAGCAATAAGAAAAAGTATCCTGAGGATATTTCAGTTAACTCTTAATTTTAAATGTACAGAAAACTTTGAAGGATAAAGATGGGGAGAAGAAAGAGCATGGATTTTTTTGCATTATTCAAAGAGAGTAAAAATTTAAACTGCATTTAACAAAACCTGTTTCCAATGTCTGTGGCAGAGTGGCCACCAAACTTTTCTGCATTTGAGCAGCGAGTGTAGCAAATGGTTAGGCTGATTCCGCTGGAAGGCACAGGAGCTCCGAACCACCTGACCCTCTCCTTGTTTCCACTTATTTCTTCAGTGTGTGGACCTGAGCTGTAACGAGCTAAGCGAAGTCACTTTACCAGAAAACCTGCCTCCAAAATTGCAAGAACTAGACCTGACTGGAAACCCCCGGCTGGCTCTCGATCACAAAACCCTAGAACTGCTGAAGTAAGTGTTTCATGAAGCACTGACAACAGGCTTATACCTGAGTAAGAACATCAGTCTAGTCTAGCATCTACTCACATCCTAGTGGTATCTTCACTCATTTTAAGTCATTTGAAAGTCTGTAGTTCACCAAAATGGAGGGCCAAAAAATTCTAATAGTTGGACACTCAAGTGTCCTTCCAGAAATTTAAAAACAAACAAATCCCACCCCAAACAAAAAGGAACAAGAATACTGAATACAAAGAAGAAAATGGTAAATAAAGACAAAGGTGAGAACAACAAATGACCAAGACATGAACTTCCATCTCGGTTACTGACAACATGGGTGATGTGTAGTGCAGATGTTTCTGTAGGATTTTGAGAGAGGAATCATGTGGGAAAATTACAATTTAGATTATTTAAACAAAACTGGAAGTGTGGGATAATTAGATCCTGTGACGTTCTATTCGTGTTTTGGGAGAGTTCATAGATACTGTCTCATTCTTGAAGTTGATGGAGAATCACAGGTTCAAGCTCGCTATGTAAAATACTAAAAAAGTAACCTCATTAGAAAAGATGTCTTTATAGGAATGTTACCTCAGAGCTCTAAATATCAATAGAATTAAATGAATTATGCTCCACAGTTAAATATTATACAGCCATTAAAAATGATGTGCAGTTATATTACTAATTTGCGAGGTCTCCACAGTATAATGTTAAGGGAAGAGAAAGTTAAGGAAGTTTGTATAATATAATTCCACTTTTTGTAAAAATAAATCTCTGTGCATTGGGTGGTCATGTGTGTGCTCAGGCACACCTAGAAAAATGCCTCAAAGGATAGAAAAAAATGTTAAAATAGTGTTATTCTTGGGATAATAGGGTTATGGGTGGTCTTAATTTTCTTCTTTAAACTTTTCTGAATTTTTGGACTTTTTTGCTATGTATCTTAAAGTAACAGTCTTAGACAGTGACAGCTATCAGTCATTATGTATGCCTTGTATGCCTTATATGCTTAAATCCTGTTGTAACATCTGTTGCTGAAAGTCATCCTCTGTTATCTTAGGAAAAAACAAAAAAAAAGGGTAGAATTTTGAAAGTAGAATTTTGGTCCATTAATCTATCCTAACCTTTAGTGCAAACTAAAATTTGAAAAGCATTTAAGGTGATTCCTAGATGCATTGGCCTAATCAATGCCTGTTTGTTGATATTTTAAGTCCTGAATGAGCACATTGATTTCAATATATAATTGAAGAATACTGCCTAAGTAGTGTCCTCAGGAAGCCGTAGAGACCTAGACTCTCTCTACTGTTCATCAAACAGTACGGGAAGCCTTGGCCCAAATCCCTCAGTCTGTCCAGACCTTAGTTTTCTCCTCTCTAGGATGGGGAGGATGGCCGACATGCTCTCCAAGGACTTCTCGGAATGAGAGTCCATATAATATGATATTTTGTATTAAAAATAATTGCATCAAAATTTGCTAATAAATGCAACTAGCTGTTTGGAGAAAAATAAAAGTTGAATTCTTATCTCATACCAAAATAAATTCCAGCTAAATTAAACCTATAAAATAAAATAATTTTCTAAAGTAAGAAGAAATTATATGAATATATTTACAAGCCAGAAAAGGACTTTTTAGCCAAAATGGGGGGAGGGGGGGACCACAGGAAGAGAAATCTATAATATATGTAGATTGGATTTTATGTTTATGTTATGTATATCCTATATAATAAAAGCGTAATATGCAAATCAACCAAACAGCAGAACAACCAGTCGGCAGGGGGCGGGGCCGTCGAGCAGGCAGTGCCAGGCCAGCCAAGGCTCATGCCAGCTGGCAGAGGGAGGGAACGGCGATGGGGGGTGGCAGCGACCAGCGGCAGCGGTGGAGGGGCAATGGGGGGGCTGGCAACATCCCCTGATTGGCCCGTCCAGTTGCCTCCTGCAGAGGGAGGCTGGGCGACAGCAGCGGAGTGATGGGGGCAGTGCCATCTCCTAATCGGTAGGCCCGGTCGCCTCCCACAGAGGGAGGCCAGACTGCCATCAGTAGGACATCCCCTGAGGACTCCAGGACTGTGAGAGGGTGCAGGCCGGGCTGAGGGATCCCCCCTACCCCCGTGTATGAATTTTTGTACACTGGGCCTCTAGTTTATATATAATACTTTCTATACATGAAAGGTTTAAATGTCTATTCTAAAAGCTATTGTGATTAAATCTAAAAGGAATGACAAACTAAGGACATTGGCAAAGAATTAATATTTAATAGAAAATGTTCTTATAAGTCAGTAAGAAAAGCACTAAAAAAAATAAGTGAAGGACATTAACGTTTAACGAAAGAAATAGTTACATGAAAAGATCATGTTCAACATTACTAGTACATCAAGGAAATATTAAATATTTAAATGATAATGATTTTCTCCCTCTAATTGGTGCTTCATTGTGACTATAAATGGATATAACTTTTCCTAAAATCTACTGGCCCTGTGTATCAAGCTTCTCAAAATATTCCCATACTGAGACCCAGGTTTTATCTGGAAAAAATTTATTCTAACAAATAATCAGAAATGTGTTTATTTTTGTGTGCAGAATAGTCATCAAGATATTTCTAATTATATTTATCATCAATGTAAAATAATGAAAAATGTCCATGATTTAATCAGAAAAAAAGATGCAAAGCTATAGATAGGTAGGAATGTAGGTAGGTAGGTAGATAGGTAGACAGACAGTCAGACATGCTATTATATATACACTAGAGGTCTGGTGCACGAATTCGTGCACGGGTGGGGTCCCTCAGCCTGGCTGGTGATTGGGGTCGATTAGGGCATCTCGCCCAGTCCCAATCGGGCCGATAGGGGCCGGCTGGCCGGCCAGGGGGCGGGACCACAGGAGCTTGGCCAGCTACGAGAGGTTGGCTGTGGAAGCACACTGACCACCTGGCTGGCTGCGGGGAGAGACCACAGGAGGTTGGCCATAGGAGTGCACTGACCACCAGGGGGCAGCTCCTGCATTGAGTGTCTGCCCCCTGGTGGTCAGTGCGCGTCATAGCTACTGGCCGGTCTCTGGTCCTAATGGTCACTTAGGCTTATATATATATAGACTAGAGGCTCGGTGCATGAAATTTGTGCATGGGGGACAGAGGGTCCCCCTCAGCCCAGCCTGCACCCTCTCCAATCCGGGACCCCTTGGGGGATGTCCAACTGCTGGTTTAGGGGGGGGATCAGGCCTAAACTGGCAGTCAGACATCCCTCTCACAATCCTGGACTGCTGGCTCCTAACTGCTCACCTGCCTGATTGCCCCCAACTGCCTCCCTTTGCCGGTCTGGTCGCCCCCAAATGCTCCCCCCCCATCAGCCTGGTTGCCCCTTACTGTCCCCCCTGCCAGCCTAGTCGCCCCCAAATGCCCCCCCACTGGCCTGGTTGCCCTTCACTGCCCCCCCACCGGCCTGGTCATCCCCAATTTCCCCCCTCTGCCAGCCTGGTCGCACCTAACTGCCTCCCCCCACCAGCCTGGTCACCCCCAACGCCCCCCCTGCCGGCCTGGTCGCCCCACGCAGCCTGCTGTTTAGTCATTTGGTTGTCCCTCACTAACCCCCCAGCCAGCCTTGTCACCCCATGCAGCCTGTGGTTTGTTTGTCCATCCAGTTGTTTCGGTCGTGACGGCCCCTGGCTTTTTACATATTAGGATGAGAGAAAACCTACTTGTTAAAGTTCTCTACAATGAGCATGTCACTGGAGGGGCCATGTAGGGAAGCACATGTGTGCTCTAAGGTTTAAAAATAATAAAATAAAATAAAAAAAATGAAATATGGGCCTGACCCATATGGCTCAGTGGTTGAGCGTCAACCTAAGAACCAGTAGGTCACAGTTCGATTCCCGGTCAGGGCACATGCCAGGGTTGTGTGCTCAATCCCCGGTGGGGAGTGTGCAGGAGGCAACAGATCAATGATTCTCTCATCATTGATGTTTCTATTTTTCCCTCTCCCTTCCTCTCCAAAATAAATAAAAATATATTTTTAAAATATTCTAAACATCTAAGTTAAAGCAAAATAATAATCTTTTAAAAATCTATACTAATAAAAGGGTAATATGCTAATTAGACCGAACAACTTCCAGACAACTTTCCGGACGTCCTTTTGGACAAAGCCATGGTGGCGGGGCTGAGGCAGAGGTGGTTAGGGGTGATCAGGCCAGCAGGGGAGAGCAGTTAGGGGCAATCAGACCAGCAAGGGAGAGCAGTTAGGATGATCAGGCTGGCAGGGGAGAGCAGTTAGGGGGATTAGGCCAGCAGGGAGAGCAGTTAGGAAGATCAGGCCGGCGGGCAGGTGAGCGGTTAGGAGCCAGCGGTCCCAGATTGCAAGAGGGATGTCCAACTGCTGGTTTAGGCCCGATCCCTAAACCGGCAGTCAGACATCCCCCAAGGGGTCCCTAATTGGAAAGGGTGCAGGCTGGACTGAGGGAACCCCCCCTCATGCACGAATTTCGTGCACCGGGCCACTAGTATTAAGTAAATAACAATGAAATCATAATACTCTTATGTAAGAACGTTACCTTCTCTAACAGCTAGAAGATGGTGGCCTTTTAGTAACTTGGGAGAGTCTCCATAACTAATGTATTACTTGCACTTTTAGAGGGTTGGCCTGTTTGTTCTACATGAGCCAGGATGTGCCTCTGGTGACTCTCCTGTATGACTGCACTCCAGCTCCTAGTCTGTAGTCTCACGCTCACTTAAAGATCTACGAGAGTCAACATTCAGGTCACTTCAAACAGCTGCTCAGCCACACTGTGCTCAGCTAGGTGGAGAATGAGAAATCACTGCTCCCCGGGAAAGGATTATGGGGGAGTTTAAGGATTATGTATTCTTTAATAATCAGGCTAGGAAATGGAATTATTTCTTTGAAGGCTCTGTAGTCCATCTGTAAAAAGTACAATGTCTTTAGAAATGAGCCTTCAGTTTTCCTCTAGAATTCAGAAAAGTAGCAGAGGTGTAGTGAGAGCCAACAGTTAACTAAAAATTTTGGAGTCAAGTGTTTAGGTGCTGTTTAAGTTAAGAGATTATGCATACTGTTTAAGTAAGGGGGGTGGGTAATTTACAAGTAGGAAGGATTTATTTTGCCATGTGGCAACCAGCCTTTCAAAAACCTGCTTCACATCTGTGTGACTTCCTGTTTGGGGGCACTGACTGCTTTCAGTAGGCTGGTTATTAATAAACCCCACTTGAGAGTTTACCCTTTTAGTATTTCTGTGTGAGTCCTATTGAACCAATTATGGCCTATTAGAGTGGAGGTGAGGGAACAGCTTGTCTCCCATTTAAATATATGTAGTTAACATCTAATTTATTGAAATACTCCTCATTTACTTTGTAATCTAAACTAATAATAGAGGGATATGCAAATTAGCTGGGACGCCATAACGTCACAACCAAACAGCAGGGACCTGAGGCTGCAAGGCGCCTGATAGGGCGAGGGACCTCAAGCTGTGCCCCCCGCCCAGCGGAGCTTGATGGGGGACCTCAGGCTGCACCCCCGCCCCACCGCCAGGCTGGAGGTCCTCAGGCTGCGCCCCTCGCCCAGCAAGGTTTGATGGGGGATCTCAGGCCACACACAAGCCCGCCCAGCGGGGCTTGATAGAGACCTTAGGCCATGCCCCTCGCCTGGTGGAACTTGACGGGGGATCTTGGGCCATGGGCTCCGCCCGGCGGGGCTTGACAGGGAACCTCAGGCTGCACCCCCACCCTGGCGCCAGGCCGGGGGACCTCAGGCCATGCCCCCTGGCCTGGCGCCAGGCCAGGGGACCTGAGGCTGTGTCCCCCACCTGGTGCTGGGCCGGGGGACTTGAGGCTGCACCCCCCTGGCCAGAGGGGCTTGACAAGATGGGGTTGGCCCGGTCTGGGTCTCACCCAATGGGGGTGGGGCTGGCCGGGTCTGGGTCTCCTGTGTTTTTGAAGTACATGCAGGTGGTGGGCAGGAACTTGACTCTGGGTCCCGCAGCGTGCCCCAAACTCTGACAGGAGGGAGATTTTCATATACATTTTACTAATTTTTTTTCATCTCTGACACTTTTTTTTTTTTAAATCTTTATTGTTCAGATTATTACATTTGTTCCTCTTTTTTCCCCCCATAACTCCCCTCCTTCCAGCTCCCACCCCACCCTCCACCCTCACTCCCCACCCACTGTGTTCATCCATAGGTGCATGATTTTTGTCCAGTCACTTCCCGCATCTCCCACACCCCTTTTCCCCCCAAGAATAGTCAGTCTATTCCCTTTCTATGTCCCTGATTCTATTATAATCACCAGTTCATTCTGTACATCAGGTTATTTATTCACTTGATTCTTAGATTCATTTGTTGATAGATGCATATTTGTTGTTCATTATTTGTGTCTTTACCTTTTTCTTCTTCTTCCTCTTCTTAAAGGATACCTTTCAGCATTTCATATAATACTGGTTTGGCAGTGATGAACTCCTTTAGCTTTTCCTTATCTGTGAAGCTCTTTATCTGACCTTCAATTCTGAATGATAGCTTTGCTGGATAAAGTAATCTTGGTTGTAGGTTCTTGGTATTCAGCACTTTGAATATTTCTTGCCATTCCCTTCTGGCCTGCAAAGTTTCTGTTGAGAAATCAGCTGACAGTCGTATGGGTATTCCCTTGTAGGTAATTGAGCCTCTTTCTCTTGCTGCTTTTAAGATTTTCTCTTTGTCTTTTGCTCTTGGCATTTTAATGATGATGTGTCTTGGTGTGGTCCTCTTTGGATTCCTTTTGTTTGGGGTTCTCTGCGCTTCTTGGACCTGTAAGTCCATTTCTTTCTCCAGATGGGGGAAGTTTTCTGCCATTATTTCTTGAAATAGGTTTTCAATATCTTGCTGTCTCTCATCTTCTGGAACTCCAATAATTCTGATATTAGGCCGCTTAAAGCTGTCCCAGAGGCTCCTTATACTATCTTCACACTTTCGGATTCTTTTTTCATTTTGCTTTTCCAATTGGGTGTTTTTTGTCGAATCTTTGGTTTGATTCTTGTGTTCGTCTGGTCTGCTATTGGGTATAATATTCTTTATTTCAGTCCGTGTATGCTTACTTTCTAATTTCTTTATCGTAGCATCGAGGGTCTCATTAGTTTTCGTGAGGCTCTGCACAAATTTATGGCAAGCCCTCAAAATTGCGATTCTTAGCTCCATATCCTCCATTTCTGTCATGCTTTTTTGTCTCCGCATCTTTTATGCTTTCTTGGTGCACCCCCTTGTGGTCTCTGTGCGCAGTCTTGTTCTAGCCAAGCCTTAATTGTTGTAGTTAACACTAGAGGGATTTGACCAGCAGACCGACTGGCTGTAGGATTCTGGGGAGGCGCTAATCCTGCCCTTGCCTGAGGCGATCGGCAAATGTCTGTGCACAGTGCTTGGGCGGGGCGGGCTCAACAGGGCGGGGGGAGGGAGCAGCTATGGCCGCTCTCAGTCCATCCCCAAGGGCTCTGCCTCTCTGTCCCAGCAATCGCTGCAAGCCTCGGAGGGGCCGTAGCCAGACAGTCCCGCTTCTCCCGTTTGAGTCAGGGTCCCTAGAGACTCGCCCGGATCTGTAGCCCAGAGTCTGAGACTCACTCCTGAGTGAAAACGACAACCGCGCCCTCAGCCACCAGCCCGCTTTGCACGCGCACCGCCGCACCACCGTACCTTTAAATTTTCCACACTGCGCCTCCTCTGTGCGTCGGACTGCTGTTGTTTTTGCTTCTAGTTGAAGAGTCCCTCCTCAGCCAGCCTTCCTGTGGTTCTGGTTGATGTCCGTTCCGACCTTTAGCTGTATTTTTGAAGTGGTTGTTTACGGCGGCGGTCTCCGGTGTTTACCTACGCCGCCATCTTCGATTCTCCATCTCTGACACTTTTATTATAAAGAAAGGGCAAATAGCAATATTAAAATATTTCCTCTAATTCCCTTTTAATGTGTATGAATTTCATGCACCGGGCCACTCGTTTTATTATATTAGTCTTAGTATGGATGGCTGTGCTAGTGAGGAAAGAATTGGAAGTTTCAGGGTATGGCAAGTCCTCAATAATCTTTGTGAAATATTTTAAGGCATAATGTGAGCAGAAATTGGTGTTGAGGATGAATGTTGCAGAATTCTCTCACATCATCCAAACACAATGTAATTGTGACTTGGGTTTCCATCTTTTCAAAGCTGGGTGTTCATGTTTAATGTGATAGTTTAATTTCCTTTTCTCGTGCGAAGGTTCAGAGCTGTTCTTTTTATTCCCAGGAGGGAGCAGCCACTTAGTGCAGTGTATGCAACATTCTCTAATAATTGACATAAAATGCTGATAAAAACTAATTTTCATGCTCTGGATACTTAACCCTTTGTTTTTATTATGAATAGTAGCTAGTTCTTGTTGCTGATAAATATTTGAGACACTTTAGGCCCTGGCCAGGTAGCTCAGTTGCCTAGAGCACCTTTTCGATATGCCAAGATTGCAGACTTGATCCCCACTCAGGCCACATACAAGAGTCAACCAATGAATGCATACAGATTTGAGGAACAACCAATCTCTCACTCTTGCTCTCTCACTCTATCTAAAAAAAAAAAAATCAATAAATAAAATATTTAAAAATATATTTCAGACACTTTCAACACAGTAAGAAATGGTAAGTACAGAGTGCTTAGCAAGTGTTTTTCATTTCTCCCATAAAGGGAGCAACAAGCACATGTTTGGTTTTACTGGTTCCTGTCCCTTCTGTTTCTCTTGTTAGTAATATCCGCTGTTTCAAGATTGATCAGCCCTCGGCAGGAGATGCATCTGGAGCCCCAGCTGTGTGGAGCCATGGCTATACCGAAGCTTCAGGAGTAAAAAACAAGTGAGTGGGTGAAGCTTAGGAATGAAACCCTCCTGCTCCCCTTCCTTCTTTCATGGGGTAGAAAGAAATCCAATGCCATCACACACTGGCCTCATGTGAGGTTTCTCTGAACATGTTTCCCCAACGTGAGAGCATCTCCTGACTTACATTTGAACATTAAGCTAAGCCCTACTCAGCATCACATACTTTCTCTTTGTGAGAGATGTTGCTGGGATACAGTGTAACTGACACATTATATCTACGTGAGACTCCAGTGTTTAGAGAAGGCATAAGTATTGAAATGCATCCCTGCGCATTTTAAAAGCCCCTTTCTCTTTCTCTGAAGCCTGTTTTTCCAGCAAAATGGATCGTGTTAAAGAAGTACCCTTGATTGTCCACATTTGATATCATTTATGTTATTGACCAGTGAGTGGTTCTGTTGAGCTATTTCTACCTTTGAAATAAGCTTGGCAGGAGTTTGATGTCTGTTTTCTATAATGTCAACTTCTTGTCTTGCCATCAGGACGTGTCCATCTGAATTTCTTTTTCTTCCTTATTCTCACCAACCTTCCCTGTTTTGTATGTAAATGTTGATTTTCCTGAGAATTGTAATCTAGCTCTTCAGGTTTGCTTGCTTTTTATTAAGAGGCGCTAATATAATAACTAGTACTAGAAAAGTAAAGAATCCTATAATTAGAATAGTCACAATTTAATTAGCTGAGGTACAAGGACACAGCATATTGAGAGTATTGGAAGAACAGAAGTGGAGGATGATCCAATAGTAGCTAACATTAATAGTCAACCCTGGGTGCACATGAGAATCAATCAGATGACAAACTTTAAAAAAAGTCTCCAACCAACAGCCCATTAAATCAGAATGTTTGAAAATTTCCCAGGTGATCCTAATGTGTACCCAGGTTTGATAACCATTGTATAGCCAAATACCTTCTGTGGAAAATAAAAGGTGGAATTGTGGTTGTTACTGACTGCTTTTCTTTGGGATGGAAAACAGAATCAGCTCAAGTTCTGGGTCTGACATACGGTCCTTTCCTCTTTAAGAATGTGGTTTGGCATTGTGCTGGCAAAAGGAGAGGGGTCCTCACTTCAGCACCCTGTTCCATGTGCCTACAGTGGTGCCTGGGCTCTGGTGCATTGTTTCTGTGTTTTGCACTGTATGTCATTGTGTTTGGGGAAGAGGGGAAGAAATTATACATTCTTTGGAACACTTGAAGTTTCTTCTTAGAGATCTTTCTTTTTAGATTAAAAGACTTTACGTCTTGCTTGCAAACACGAGTATGTGAAACTGCTTTTGAATTCACAAACACCAATGTGAAATCCAAGATTGGTTTTTAAACATCTCTAGATATTAAAATGTGTTATCCATTCATATATATTAATAAAGCAATGATCAGTTAATCTCCTTTTTACAAAAATTTTTTTTTTTTTTTACTTTTTTGAAAATTTTTATGTTAAAGTGTAGCTAGCGTAGGTACAGAAAAGTACAAAAGTGATAAGTGTACAGCTCTAGGAATCATCCTAAAGTGAACCCACCTGCAAATGACCACCTCGACCAACAACTGGACGGTCACCAGCACCTCAGAAGTTCCACATCACCCGGCCCTCACTTATGTCCCTTCACCTTTTTACCTTTGGTTTTTCCAGTGAAAGCTTCTCAAGTGTTTTGTTTTAGACTTGTAGATAGAGGGTTATGTGAACAAGGAGCTTGCTGCTTGCTCTCTTGAGGGGAGGTGAGAACTGTGGTTGTCTCTCCCTACTGGGTCACTGCAGATCCTCCAGGAAACCCAGGCTGGGAGCTTCAATTGGATAAGTTAGGTTCTTCCTCAAACTAAACTACAAATGGGAAACTTCAGAAAAGAAAAATTACTGTACTTTTTTAAAAACATCGTTTTTATTGCCCCCCCCCCATTTTGACTAGCAAGGAGAGCTTATAGAGGAAAGACAGAATTAGAAGATGATTTAATATATTATTAAGTTTTACTTTGCCTCTAATTGCCATATAACTTGGAATGACTTACTCTTCTGAATAAATGAAGGCAGGAGTCGGACAGTGCTGAGATAAGAGTCGGGCTACAGTCTTTGCATCTGGGCTCTGTGCTTATTTGCTGTATGACCTTGGGCAGTTACTCAACCTCTTTTTGGCTTAATTTCCTCACCTGTAAAATGGCACTAAAAATACTACCTGTGCTCATATGGTTGATGTCAGGATGGCCTGAGTTACATAGTGAAGGTCTCAGAATTTGAGACCATTCATATATTTTTATATACTTTTCCTATGTTCATATTTCTTCAGTGTTTTGTTGTTACTCCATTTTTGCCTGATGTGGAATTTCTCTTAATAACTTTATGTGAATGAATATGGTCATACGGATTTGTAATCATGTTATTTCCCATGTCTCTTATTCTCTTTTCACTACCATTTAAAATAATTCATCAGGAGATAAGGGTCCAGGAAGCCATGTGTGAAGCTTGAGCATGTATCAATCATTCTTCTTTGCTTACAGACATTAGTTGATAAAAATTAGCTGGGGTTCATTGACCTATTCTTAATCTGTCTGGAGTCATGAAGAAAGAGACTGGGATAGACAAGTCTGCTTATTATAGAGTCGGGTTGGGCATGGAGAAGGAAAGATTGGACTTAGCACAAAAGCATTCTTGCCTTGCAGGTTGTGTGTGGCAGCCCTGTCGGTGAATAACTTCTGTGACAACCGGGAGGCTCTGTATGGTGTATTTGATGGAGACCGGAATGTGGAGGTGCCCTACCTTCTCCAATGTACTATGAGTGACATTTTGGCGGAAGAGCTGCAGAAAACAAAAAATGAAGAAGAGTACATGGTCAATACATTCGTTGTCATGCAAAGGTAAAATTAAGAGTCTCTACTGTATGTTTTCTTGTTCTTTGAGTGTTTTAGCCTTAGGTTAGAAAAAACATGTCCAGTAACCTCAAACCACTAATGTTGAATGTGGGAGTACAAGATGCATTCAGGTGCCCTGCCAGTGTTTCTCAGTGGTTGAGCATTGACCTATAAACCAGGAGGTCATGGTTTGATTCCCAGTCAGGGCACATGCCTGGGTTGCAGGCTCAATCCCCTGTTGGGGACGTGCAAGAGGCAGCCAATCAATGATTCTCTGTCATCATTGATATTTCTCTCTCTCCCTCTCCCTTCCTCTTTGAAATCAATAAAAATATATATTTGAAAAGATGCATTCAGGCAATTTGGTTTTGCCCAAGCATCAGGAATGGACTGTGCTCCCCCTGAGACATACGGATGTTTCAACAACTTTGTAAGAGGCCACATCAATGACAGGAATTTAGTTTCTCTTAGAATGACCTCACAGGCATGCCATGATTCCAGGTTTTCACACTTGCTTACGACACATTTCCCACTTTCCCCAAGTCACGTGAGCTCCAGAGGCTCCTTAGACCTTTTGGTGTGTGGACTTCTCTTTGAAAGGGACTGTTCCTGTCTCAGGTTGTTCATCTTTATGAAATACTATGACTGGTTCGAGACGGTGCAGTCCTTTGTAAACGAGATGTTCAAAATTTAGACTGGAAGTTAAATCATTCTTCTTATGTTGTTTTTCCCCCCTTATTAAATGTTGAAGTCAGTGTTAGTAGCAGAATCCTACTCCGGAGCATATGGTCACCATAGAAATTTTAGAATAATTGTAACTTTTAGGGTTGAATGGTATAAGAATTCCTTCATTCAAAGGATTGCTCATTCTTTACTGGCTTTGTACATTGTAAAGACATTGCCTATCTATTAATATTATACTCAAACACTTGCCTATGTGGGACCAGGAAGTGAAGAGTGCTCTAAAGGTCATGGGAACAATGACTATTATTTCTCTCCCTTGATACTCTGCCAGAAGAAGCATCTTTGTAATAGGGGTAGAAAAAGTATCTGCTGAGGAATAGTGGGTTGGAGAAGGCTGTAGAGTTTCCCTAAGTCATGAATAATTGTTTCCTCTTGAGGAACTCTGCAGAGGCAGCCCAGGGAGGCTCTTTGCTGCTACACTCACCTCTGTCTCTCAGATTTTCAGTGGGCATGTACAGTTAAATTCTGCTCATAGCTAATACCAATGAGTCTTGCTTTGTACTAGTCATTATTCCAAATACCTCAGTGCCATAAATTGTACCCAGTGGGATAGGTAGTATTACTGTTCTTATTTTACTGGCTGAAACTTAGGGGAAGAGAGGTGAAGCACATTGCTCTAAAAGCTAGTAGAGGGTGCAGCCAGAATTCAACCTCAGGCAGTAAGACTCTAGAGAATGTTCTAACTACCAGGGACATATATCTACTTTTCTGTTTTCATCCCAGCTTGTTCCAGCAAAAAAGCAAATAGATAATATAGACATACGTGCACACCAACCTCCCCCCCCCCCCACACACACACACACTGTTCGCACACCCCCAAGAGTCTGCTTGTTACAGACCCTCCAGCACTGAATAAGATTTAAAAAATGTAAGAACCTTGAACTTGGGTTACCAGCTGTACTTCCCACAGATGCCACCCTATTTCTGGCCTTGCTCAGATTAATCATGTGCCTTTGAAAGTAAGAAAGTAGTGCTGCATTGGCAGGGCCTAATGCCAAATCTGCCGTGGATATCCAGGAGTTGGGGTTTGAGACCCAAACCACTGGCCCATCTTTAGGGTCATTCGTAGGCCTCTTATTTTCCCTGTTTGTTAATAGGATATGGGATGTGTGACCTTTTCAGTTCTTGGGAGAATTGTATGTTCTTTGTGTGTAACATGCTTGTGTGTGCTTGTAGGCAGCCCTGGCTTCCATGGCTAGTGTTGCCACTTGCTAACCTAGAGGAGAAGGAGTTGGTAGTACCTGAGGATCTGCCCCTGTAAACAGGCACCTGTTTGTCTTCACCTTGTGCTCCTGCACACTCAGCATCAGTGGGGCCTGGTTGGCACTGCCATCTATGGGGCTCGAAACAGGAGGTCAAGACCCCTTGATTGAAGAGAAACCAAGATGGCGGCATAGGTAAACACCGGAAATTGCTGCCTCGCACAACCACTTCAAAAATACAACTAAAAGACAAAATGGACATCATCCAGAACCACAGGAAGGCTGGCTGAGGGGAAATTCTACAACTAGAAGGAAAGAGAAAAGCACACTGAGACTCAGAGGAGGTGCAGAAGTAAAGTGCAGAGGTACGGAGTCGAACTTGGAAAGGGCTAGCAACTGAGGACGCGGTTGTCTTTTTCAATCGGGAGGGAGTCTCAAGCTCCCGACTGCTCTGAACTCCAGTTCCGGGCGAGTCTCTGGGGACCCAGACTCATACAGGGAGAAACTGGACGGTCTGGCAGCGGGTGGAACTCGAGGGCGGCTTTCTCTCAGAGGTGCTTGCAGCGACGGGACACTGAGACGCGGGGCCTCTTAGGGTAGGACTGAGGATCAGCCATAGCTGTTTGCTCCGCCCTATTGATCCCCTGATACCCCACCCCATCCAAGCTGTGCGCGAGGCTTTTGCATATGAAAGGCCTGGCCCTTTGCAATCTGAAAATTACCTAAAAAACTGCATCTGGGTCAGAGAGACCCAGAACTTCCAAAAGAAGGCCCAAGGCCCCACAGCAGCTTGCATTGCTTCACAGTTGGGCCTCATCTGGGCACCTCCAAACCGCAAACAAAGAAGAGGACTCTGCAGATCTCTCCATAGCTCCTGCTGGGTAGCCTCAGGTAGAGGCTAAATTAGCACCTCCTTAGAGATCCAAGAGCCAGTGTACCCAGTGGTCAGAGTGGGACCATCCAGATTACAACTCGTCAGATCCATAAGGGACACACTCAGGGGGCAGACTCAGTGAGCACCAAAGCCCCACTGAAGCAAGTCTTGCCCCAGAAGGGTGTCTCCAGCACAGAAGTTCTCCCACCATAACCACAGCTGATTCTCACAGCCAATTGGCCTGGAGGTCAATTCCTCCCAGTGATACCTACAACAATCAAGGCTTAACTACAACAAGACTGTGCACAAAGCCCACAAAGGGGTGCACCAAGAGTGTCCACCTCAGGTAATTGGGGAGGCTGAGCCACTAGGCCCTATAGGACACCTAGCACACAAAGCCACTCTATCAACACAGGGAAGCAGCCAAAATGCGGAGGCAAAGAAATAGGTCACAGATGACAGAAATGGAGGAAAGCAAACTACAGGATATAGAGTTCAAAACCACACTTATAAGGTTTTTCAAGAATTTTCTAGAACAGCCGTGGGCAAACTACGGCCCGCGGGCCGGATCCGGCCCGTTTGAAATGAATAAAACTAAAAAAAAAAAAGACCGTACCCTTTTATGTAATGATGTTTACTTTGAATTTATATTAATTCACACAAACACTCCATCCATGCTTTTGTTCCAGCCCTCCGGTCCAGTTTAAGAACCCATTGTGGCCCTCGAGTCAAAAAGTTTGCCCACCCCTGTTCTAGAAACTGCCGATAAATTTAGTGAGACCCTCAAGAAATCTAGTGAGACCCTCGAGGATATGAAAAAGGACCAACCAGAAATTAAGAATACACTGACTGAAATAAAGAATATTATTCAGAGTTCCGACAGCAGACTAGAGGATCGCAAGAATCAAGTCAAAGATTTGAAATATGAAGAAGCATAAAACACCCAACCGGAAAAACAAAAAGAAAAAAAGAATCCAAAAATATGAAGATAGTGTAAGGAGCCTCTGGGACATCTTCAAGCGTACCAACATCCGAATTATGGGGGTGCCAGAAGAAGAGAGAGAGCAAGATATTGAAAACCTATTTGAAGAAATAATGACAGAAAACTTCCCCTACCTGGTGAAAGAAATAGACTTACAAGTCCAGGAAGCATAGAGAACCCCAAACAAAAGGAATCCAAAGAGGACCACACCAAGACACATCATAATTAAAATGCCAAGAGCAAAAGACAAAGAGAGAATCTTAAAAGCATCAAGAGAAAAACAGTCAGTTACCTACAAGGGAGTACCCATACGACTGT
Source organism: Myotis lucifugus (assembly GCF_000147115.1). NCBI lineage: Eukaryota > Metazoa > Chordata > Mammalia > Chiroptera > Vespertilionidae > Myotis > Myotis lucifugus. The sequence goes on from NW_005871084.1 coordinate 5,759,137, forward strand.
CAGCTGATTTCTCAACAGAAACTATGCAGGCCAGAGGGAGTGGCAAGAAATATTCAAAGTGATGAAGAGCAAGAACCTACAACCAAGATTACTTTACCCAGCAAAGCTATCATTCAGAATTGAAGGTCAGATAAAGAGATTCACAGATAAGAAAAAGCTAAAGGAGTTCATCACCACCAAACCAGTGTTATATGAAATGCTGAAAGGTATCCTTTAAGAAGAGGAAGAAGAAGAAAAAGGTAAAGATACAAATTATGAACAACAAATACACATCTATCAACAAGTGAATCTAAAAATCAAGTGAATAAATAATCTGATGAACAGAATAAACTGGTGAATATAATAGAATCAAGGGCATAGAAAGGGAGTGGACTGACAATTCTCTGGGGGGAAAGGGGTGTGGGGGGTGAGGGAAGAGACTGGACAAAAATCGTACACCTATGGATGAGGACGGGGGGGGGGGGGGGCGGGTAAGGGCAGAGGGTGGGGTGGGAACCCGGTGGAGGGGAGCTATGGGGGGAAAAAAGAGGAACAACTGTAATAATCTAAACAATAAAGACTTAATTTAAAAAAACAACAACCCTTGTTTGTTGGGACTTGATGCTTTGCGTAAGTCAGTGGATTGATGGTCAGGAATAAAAGCGCTGTGGAGCTTAATTACTAGAATGTACTTTCTGTGAATGTTCTAGAATTGGGATTACTGATCCAGCAAGTCTACACCATCTAGAGCAGCCGTGGGCAAACTACGGCCCGCGGGCCGGGATCCGGCCCGTTTGAAATGAATAAAACTAAAAAAAAAAAGACTGTACCCTTTTATGTAATGATGTTTACTTTGAATTTATATTAGTTCACACAAACACTCCATCCATGCTTTTGTTCCGGCCCTCCGGTCCAGTTTAAGAACCCATTGTGGCCTTCGAGTCAAAAAGTTTGCCCACCCCTAATCTAGAGCAAGAACGTGGATGGCCCAATATGTCAGAGCTCCTCCAAGTAAACATCTGTATTGCAGGGGAGAGGGTGGTCAGGTGCTTTTGAGGTTTTTGTGTCAGTGGGTGTGGTGTTTGCATCTGCTCCTATTGAAGTGGTCCCTGCAGAGTTCCCCTCCTGGGAGCAGAGGGGGTTTAGAGAGGGGTGGGAGGGCTTTCAGTGTTCACTGGCCGCTGTCTCTGGAGTGTGCTGACATGGGGGTAGCAGACCGGACACAGCCACACAAGGGCCCTTTACTTGCATATTAGCTCTGGGGCTTTAGTGCAGAGGGACACTTTGCCCCAGTTGTGAGCAAACCCCTCTGTGTGGGTGTGTATGTCGATTCCACGGGCTCTTTTCCTCTGAGGAGTTGAGCGGCGCCTGCTTTGGTGAGAGCCTGACTCGAGCCCCCAGGTTCTGTTTCCTCCTTGCCCTGTTGAATTAGCAAGACTGACACAGACAGGCTGTGTTGGGTTTTTACGCCCTCTTTTTGGATTCCAGGAAACTTGGAACTGCTGGCCAGAAACTTGGAGGTGCTGCTGTCCTTTGTCACATCAAGCATGACCCTGTGGACCCAGGAGGATCCTTCACCTTGACCTCTGCCAATGTGGGCAAGTGCCAGACGGTCCTCTGTCGGAACGGGAAGCCGCTGCCTCTGTCCAGGTCATATGTCATGAGCTGCGAGGAAGAGCTGAGGAGAATTAAGCAGCACAAGGCCATTATCACGGAGGTGAGGAGAGAGCCACTTTCCTGGGGTGGTGGGAAGACAGGGCCGGGGTCTGCAGAAGCCATTTCCGAAACCCTGGTGTCACATAGCAAGTTCTTTCGTAGGATAGGTGTGAAGACATTATACTGTATAGAATAATAAACCGTTTATTGTTGGCCTCTGTGTCGGACTGTGCCAGGTGCTCCGTGGCGCTGTCCCATCTGGTCCTCATGGGAGATACTGGTTTGCTTGGTGGTGAGGGCTCCACCCCTGAGATCACACTGTTGGTATCCCTGTTCTCACTTTGGGGCTGGTGGCTGTGACCTTCAAACCTTCGTCAAAGCCTCAGTTTCCTCATCTGCAAAGTGGGAACAGTAGTATATCTGTCCTGTAGCTACTGTATCTGTGGAAATGAACTCACTGGTAGTTTGGGTCATACCTCCTGTTCCATCTGAGTAAGGCAGTGAGTGCTTTTCAGCCAGGGACCATTTTTCCCCAGTGGGACATTTCGCAATGCCTGGACACATCTTTGTTGTCACAACTGAGTCAGAGTGCTTAGGGCATGTAGAGGCAGGGATGCTGCTAAACATCCTACAGTATACAGGGCAGCACTGCAACAAAGAATTGCTTGGCCCAACATGTCAGTAGTGCCCCTGTTGAGAAAAGTTGACATAAGTCAGTCTGCATTATAGCAAGATTTGTTACAGTACAACTTCCACATGGGCATTAGCAGCCCAGCTCCACTCACCCTCTCATCATAACAGTATCACCTGGTGGGCCTGACGTATGACGGGGGATACAGACGTGACCCATCTGCCACAGGAGGTGTCCAGTCTGTATTGTTGAAAAACCCACAGGCCTTGTTTAACCAGGTAGACAGTTCAGTAGAGATGAGTCTGTTGGGTCCGGACAGACTCTGATAAGAACCATGAGGAAGATAGAAAAGATTTGGGATCCACTGTGAGACTCTAGAAATGAGTCTGTAGGTTGGTTTTAGTTCCCTGTCTGCCTGTCTGGGAGCAGAGAGAATTAAAGTAGATCATAGACACTCTCTCGGGCAGCAGAGACAGTCTAAGATGGGACAGATGTAACTGAATTAAACACTCAACATTACACCATGCAAAGATTAACAATTTCTGCTGCGTAAATGCCTCGCAGTTTGTGCTTCAGAACTTTTCTCCTATTTTCCCTGCCTCTTCTCACTTTTTAAAAAATATATTTTTTTTTATTGTTGATAGTATTACAGATGCCTCCCATTTTCCCACCCTTCTCCTCCCAGCCCCTACTCACCCCCCCATCCCCCAGGTCTTCACCACCCTATTTCCTCCTCACTTTTGTCTGCATTGCTGGTTTTGTTACTTCTCTACCTTGAGGCACACTCACCAAACGCACACAGGCGCACACAGACACAAGACCATTGGTCCTGATGGGGGCAAGATCTAAAGGATTGGGCAGAACAGCAAGGGTAATTTCTGGCCAATTCCACACTTCAGGGAGCAAAGAATCATATCAATAGAGTCGAGGGAGCTGAAAATTGTGCTTGAAGCCTCATTTTGGTAATTTTCCTTCTAAGAACTCTGCCTGCTCGTGAGAGTATCGTGGTGGGATTGTGTGTGGAGTCGCAGAAGGCACCCCTAGAACACCAATCAAACACCTCACAAAATCCCACACAAAGGAAGGAGGTAGGGTTGGGAAGGAAACGGCCATTCTTTGGAAGAAACAGCAGCTTTAGGGGACCATCTCTGTTACCTCGTCCTAGACACACACACTGCTGACACACACACCCAACAGACTCATCTCTACTGAACTGTCTACCTGGTTAAACAAGGCCTGTGGTTTTTTCATCAATACAGACTGGACACCTCCTGTGTGTCATCATGAAGCTTCCCTGGCAAAGTTAAAAATAGGGTCATGGAGAGGCACGTTATGGACCTGAGACCCTCAAACGTTAATAAAGAACTAAGCTGTGCACCGGGGTCACCCCTTCCTCCCTCTAGTTTCAGAGTAAAGGTCTTTAACCGGCAAATGGTCTGAAACTTTGGTTCATGATTTAAATGGCATGAACCCAAGTGATCCGAAGCCGAGGGACTTTGTCTTCTCCCTTTGCCATCAGCAAAGTGAGTTCTCGGAAGTGATGGGAACTGGCCCTTCTCCCTCAGCATCTGCCTCTCTCCGGTGTGGGCATTCTGACCTAGTGAGTCACCCCCAGTTATTTTTTTACCTTTGTAAGTGTAAAGCAGTGTCTCCTGGGGCCCTGTGGTTGCTGGACTGCTGGAGAGGAATGGAAGGCACGGGCATTATTTTGACCAGACCTGCTGTGTCTGCTCAGGACTGGCTTGTTTCAGAAAGCCCTTTCCTGTGGCTACAGAAGCGCCCCAAGGTGCTGTGACAGGTGCTGTGACAGGCTAGATCACGGTTTGCTGGAACCCAGTGTGAACGTGGTCCCTCTTGCCCCTCCTGTTTCTGCCCTGCCCAGGCCACTGCCCTGGTTTCTGATGAGAGATGGATACTGGCCACTCATCAGAGGGAGAGCAGTCCTTCCCTTGGGCACACACAGTGCTCTCTCTGGGGTCTCCAGGCAGGAGGCCCAGGGAAGCTGCCACGTGGGCTCGGTGTTAATGTCTGCTTGGAAACCCTTCTTCCAGGACGGCAAGGTGAACGGAGTGACCGAGTCCACGCGCATCCTGGGCTACACCTTCCTCCACCCCAGCGTGGTGCCGCGGCCCCATGTGCAGTCCGTGGCCCTGACGCCCCAGGACGAGTTCTTCATCCTGGGCAGCAAGGGGCTATGGGACAGCCTGTCCATCGAGGAGGCCGTGGGGGCCGTGCGCAATGTGCCCGATGCCCTGTCTGCCGCCAAGAAGCTGTGCACCCTGGCCCAGAGCTACGGCTGCCGCGACAGCCTCAGCGCTGTGGTGGTGCAGCTCAGCGTCACCGAGGACAGCTTCTGCTGCTGCGACCTGGGCGCGGGCGGAGCCGGCCCACCGCCCAGCCCGGGCATCTTCCCGCCCTCGGTCAGCATGGTGATCAAGGACCGGCCGTCGGACGGGCTGGGCGTGCCATCGTCCAGCAGCGGCATGGCCTCCGAGATCAGCAGTGAGCTGTCCACCTCCGAGATGAGCAGCGAGGTGGGCTCCACAGCCTCGGACGAGCCCCCGCCCGGGGCCTTGAGCGAGAGCGGCCCCCCCTACCCCAGCGAGCAGCGCTGCCTGCTGCACCCCGCCTGCCTGTCCAGCGCCTTCCAGCGCCAGCTGTCCAGCGCCACCTTCTCCAGCGCCTTCTCTGACAACGGCCTGGACAGCGACGACGAAGAGCCCATCGAGGGCGTCTTCAGCAACGGCAGCCGGGTGGAGGTGGAGGTGGACATCCACTGCGGTCGCGCCAAGGACAGGGACAAGCAGCAGCACCTGCTGCAGGTGCCGGCCGAGGCCAGCGACGAGGGCATCGTCATCAGCGCCAACGAGGACGAGCCTGGGCTGCCCAGGAAGGCGGACTTCGCCAGCATGGGGACCATTGGGCGCCGGAGGGCTAACGGCTCCGTGGCGCCCCAGGAAAGGAGCCACAACGTGATAGAAGTGGCCACGGAAGCGCCTCTCCGCAAGCCTGGAGGCTACTTTGCGGCCCCGGCCCAGCCAGATCCCGAGGATCAGTTCATCATACCGCCCGAGCTGGAGGAAGAGGTCAAGGAGATCATGAAGCACCACCAGCAGCAGCAGCCGCCCGCGCAGCTCCCCCTGCAGCCGCCGCGGCAGTGCCCGGCCGACCCGCTGCCGGACTACTGCGACACACCACTATGACCCGCCGGCGCCGCTTAATAAACTAACCAAGAAAGACGGAGTTGCAAGAGTCTCCCAGGCTCGCATTAAACCAGGGGTTTACTCCACGCCCTTCTCCCAGACTCTCTCCCAACCTGTCTTTGCAGCTAGTCTGTAGGTTCTTCCTGTTGGTGATTTTTAAAATAATTACCACTTTTCTTCTAGTGATGCTTTACCAATATGATTTAAATTTGTTAACTTCTTTTCCTAACATATCAGATGTGTAAAGACAAAGAACAAAAGGTTTAATATATTACAGAGAAACAGTTAATGATAATGTAATATTTTTTAAAATGGCTTTTTATTGTTTTGTTTGTTTGGAAGGCAGGGCAGGTTGCCAGTGCTCAATGATTTAATAATATTGTAATTCTGGGGGGAAAGGCTTTTTTTTTTTTTTTTGTCTTGAAAATGATAGACATTTGTAGAATATGGAGACTAACTCCTAGGAGTTGCTTTACTCTGTCAGGTGACTTAAGTCACTGGGATTCACTAATTTTCTCTGAGAGAACAGTTGATTGAGAAATTTCTATTGTAAATAGCTCCGTGTTGTATAGTGATGCTTCAGATGTTTTGTAGTTTTGGCATAAGGACACAGTCTAAACAACTGACTTTTCCCTCCCTCCCCTTCTGAGGAGCCTTCCCGCCCACACTCACCTCCTAATCCACATTAGTTCATTCGATGATGAGGCTGAGCAACGAAGAGCATTTCCATTCAAACAAGGTGCCTCTTAGGCCACTGGAAAGGAGCCTGCACCCAGGGGCCTCTGAGCCTTTCCCGTCCTCTCTTGCCTACCCAGCCTCTTCACTTTGCAGGCACTTTCTAATTGTGTTCCTTTCTGCTGCCACAGTCAGCATGATTGTAGAGTCCAGTTAGACCATTGACATACCAGCAGTTACATTAAAGCCGAATGCACAGATGAACATGTCATAATTTTTGTTATAATAAATGCAAAATTTACAAGTATTGCACTCATCTGCTTTTGTCTCAGCAGCCAGATGTGTCTTGCAGACAGTTATAATAGCTTGGATTTGGAGTTACCAGATATTTCTGCCTTTGGGGTTTTGTTTGTTTTTTGGAAGGGAAAAACACCCAACGGGACATGGACCTTGTGACTAACAACAGAAATAGTTGATCTTGTAGCCCTTCTATTTCTTGTTGTTATGAAGGCTAGGCGTTATAAAGGAAGTAGATCGAGGTTGCATAGAGGAGATCCCTGGAAAACCTCCCACAAAGCCACACCCATTTTCAATTCTTTCAGGGGCCCTTAAGCATAAGAACAGGTTAATATACTTTATTTGAATAGTGAAAATCAGAAGCTGGTGGGCTCACTCTCTAGCAATAGGACAAATCACCCGAGTGCAGTAGAGTCCAGTGGGAAATCCAGTATTCCTAGCTGACAACTGGCCCCATTTACAGACTGTAGCCCCCGACCCTGAACCTTGTGGACCACATGTTGGTCTTCTCTGTCTCATGTGAACCAGCTTCCCAGAGGACTGTCTCCTCTCTTCCTTCTTCAGGTCTGCCCTTAAGTGAAACCTGGATAGTTTAGTAACAGGACAATTAGTATTTCTCAACTTGTGGACTTGGTGGTGGGCTGTCTGTCCCTTTTCTTGGTGGTCAGATCTGTGACCTGGCCGTGTCTTGGTAATGTCCATACTTTATTACGTGTCAGGATACGTGCATGTCATGCTCTTTGAAAACTGCTAAGGCCGTGAAAGAAGGTAATTTCATCCCAGTAAGGGACAGTGACCAATGGACTAGACTGTAAACGGTTCACGCCCAGGCTGAGCTCTTTGCTCTAGACTGTCAGCAAAACCGTCATAGGCTGGCCATCACCTGCACCTTGCCTTCCTCGGTCTTTGCCCTGCTCCAGGTGGATAGGAGCAGGCTTGGGAGGCGCTGAGTTTCATACCAGTGAAGACCTGGGCTGGCATCTGAGGTCCACAGTTCTGAAACCCCCTTTGGCCGGATTCATTGTTGCCTTAGGTGACCCAGACCATCTGTGGATTTCTCTGCAACTCCCTTCCAGAGGGGTCAGCATTTGCTGCCCTGATTGTGCTCAACTGAGGCAGCAGCAAATGGGACCATCAGGTGTCCTGTGGAGATCTCCCTCATTTCCTACCTTCTGGGCTGACATGGAAGACTGGGCACAGCTTGTGCTGGTGTTTTCCACAGCCCACCAGTTCAGTCGGTGCTTGCTTCTGTTTATTGTATCATTAAGTCACAGTAAGCACAACTACATGTAAGGTACTGTGGAGGTAAAGGACAAAACTTTGCCCTTTGGAGCTTAGAGTAAATAGGCATGTGGATGAAGAGACAACAGGAGCCTGTTAAGTGGCCAAAGAGGCAGAGCCATAGTAGTCTCCTTGCTCTTGCCTGGGAGCCTCCCAGGCATTTTCTGACAAAGAGTTTCTTTTCACTTCTCATCACAGTGGCATCTGATAATATATGTAAACTGTGAAGTGCTTACTACTTAAAGGTCCCCAAAGCCAAGGAATCTCCAGAGTGAATATGAGGCAGAAGGGCATCTCTGCCTGCTGAGAGAGGGGAAGGAAGAGGTTGGAGCAGAAGCTTTTAGAAGCTCTGAGAAGGTTTGCACCTTTGCTAGTAGACTCAGCCCCAATTGAAGAACCTAGAAGTTGTTTAGTGTCACATCAACCACGTGTGTCCACAGAATTGTAACTTTGAAGAGGGCACTAGGATCAGTCTGGGAGCCAGGACTCCCAACCTGTCTGAAGTCCATAGTCTGAAGTCTTCAATCCCCTGGTTTCTCTTGATTGCTTTTGTCACAGCACCACCTGCTGGTGAGGTTAGACTGTGGATGGAAATGGCCTTAATGCTTGTTCCTTCTTCATCCTCTAGGCTTCCAGAAGAAACATTTATGTTACTTATTTTCCTAGATACATGAAAGCAAATCCAGCACTATTAAGGAGGCAGAAAATTCTAATTAAACTATTGTTTTTGCACCTATGGAAGTCTGCTTTGTTAGGCGGGACAATGGATGACCACTGTTTCCTGTGATGCGCAGTTTTCCCATGGGAAATTGACATGCAGACATGTAAAGAGGTGTAACCGGCGTCATAGCATTGACCTGGGAGTCAGTATCCCCAACATTCATCCAAATTCCCCATGCCCCATGGTGAAAAATACATAAAAATCCGTAATGTGCTGGCACTGCCCAGTGAACATTTCCCATTTGGTCATGTGACTCCCATGCAGACACTCATAGGAGGCATTGTGAATTATCCCCAACCATCAGGAGATAGAATTCTTGTGAAGTGTGGGGGTTGTGGTATCTACCCTACCTCCCCAGTGATAAACCAGGTCATGCCTTGGAGGTAATCTGTGGATAACAAAGCCTTACTTAAGTGGAAGTATTTTTGTCATTGTTGTAAATGAAGCATTAAGGATGGCTAGAAAGAAAATAACTGGGAACACAACAAAAGTACCTTTTAAATTAAAAACTCTTAGAGAAATAGCTATTGAATTGTTATGAGAGAGAGAGAGAGATACAGTAATAGTAGAGAAAAAGGGTTTTTCTCATTTCTTGCCATTGAGTTTTATTTTTCAATTCAGCCCCAACATAGCTTTTGTGCAAATGGATCTCTGCAAACTTCGTTCTGTTTCACTATTGTCATTCATTTGAAAGATGACTTTAAAGTTTTTTTATTCCCCACCACCAAAATACCAAAGTTGCAACCAAGGCCTTCATTTGGAAAGCCCATTGCCTGATCACTAAATGAAAGGTCCTGAGGGTGACGGGGATGGGGAAGAACCCTCCATATTGTCCCCTGCCTTCTAGAAAACTAAGGTTGAACCCTTGACAGGAGGAGATGGGCAATGGATCCCCGAGACTGCCTTCCATCTTCTGGGCTGTGTCATAAAGTAGGAAATAATGCCGTTTCCCTGCCCTGAATTGAAGTGCCCAAAACAAGCACTACTTTTGTTGGGCTCCGGTTCATTAGTGCCTTCCTTTTATTCCAGACTAGAAACACAATGTTCTATCCTGTTCAAAGGGGGAACAGCAAAACACTTGGAGAATTTTCTCCCATCTGCTTATGACTATAACTCCTCCATTATCATACCTCTCTTTCTCTAAAGACGTGGCAGTAAAACATTTCAAACTGAAAATTCAAGTACTTTCTACTCATTATGATTTCTTAGGTCTTAGTCCAATGGACTTGTACTTTCCCCTAATTACTAATTTTATCTATTGAAAGCATTGAAATAGCAACTAAGGTAAATTTTCCAAATGTTGCACCTCCAGATGTTGACTTTTCTTGCGCTCACTTGGAGGTCATTTGCTTTTCTGAGTCTAAGAAAACTGTTCCACAATTAGCATATGGAGGTTCTTAAATCAGTAGAAATTGCCCTGCAAGCCAGGGATAGATCATGCACACGAAATATTTTGTTTTATGATCTATAATACATTTTAAGAACTACTTGAATATTCCTTTTCCTAGAACATGTCAGTGGGTTAAAAAGAACTCATTGGAATGTGTGTCACGTTCCTGCCTCCCTAAGCACAACCAGCCATACCTTTTCCTCAGGAGCAGTGACACTGAAACCACCATCTCTCACAGGTAAACCCATTAGGATGTTTTTTCCTAGAAACTTTATTAGGTATGTATTACAATGCTGCCTGCATTTCATTTGCATATAATTTTTATGTCAACATTCTATGACGACCCCACTCTTCAAACACTCTAGGATATTACTTGAATTGCATTGTATTGGGTTTTGTCCTATTCTTTCTCCATCACTCGAAGGGATGAGCTGGTGTGTGTCGGGAAAGAGGGCAACGGGCGGGAACAGTGAACCTACCAGTGTTACCGGAGCACGCTGCCTTTGCTGCCCCCTCAATCTAGTCTGAGCATCAGAGGGTGGAAATGACCTCGAGAGGTTACCGAGTGCCTGCTTCTAGATGGAATCCAAGCTGTGTCGCTCTGCTGAGTGGTTTTTTGTTTCTTCCTCCTGGAGCTCCAAAAATAGAGGCTCTTTGACTTCCTTCATAAACCGCCCAGCACCTGCATGAACAAGTTGAGTATCCACTCTGTGCAGAAGTGCTGGGGTGGGCAGAGTGCAGTGAGATGAATAAAAAAACATGACAGTCCACCATGGAGACACATATAACTAAGAATGCAGGGGGCTGGGGGAAGGCTCAGGGTGTAGACTTGCACCCAGTCTGAGATGGCCAATGGGCCAACCCCAAGTTCAGAATTCTCTAACTCCCAGCCCTGCGTGTGGTCATTGAGAATCAGTGTTGTGTGAAGTTCTTCCTGTCACCCAGTGGTCTTCAAATTGGTCTGTCTATGACTTCCTGAGGGACAACACTGGCTTCCCACCTCCCATGTTGACCACTCCCCGCTGCCTCCTGGACACCTCCCTCCCAGGACTCCTGCAAGCCTGACGCTGGCAGAACCTGTCATCTGTCACCAAGTCCTGTCATTTCTGCTTCCTGAACCTTCATAATGGAGGAGAGAGACAATGAATAAACATTTTTTAAATGAACATGATTATTTCAGAAAATAGAAGGAGGGTTATGGGATCAAGAGTGATATTTAAGGGGCCGAAAAGTCACCTTTATTACTTAAAGCTGACAGTGGAGAATGGTAAGTGGGCTTCCGATTATTGAACCCCATCATCAGCCAGACTCGCCCTGCAGCAAGCGCCTGAGGTAGACCTCCTTGCTCTGGAGCAGAGAGCACTCCCTGGAGGTGCAGCTGAAAATGGGTTTCTGAGAGAAAGGGGAGGTGCAAGGCTATGCAAGTGTATCTTTTCTCTCCCAGGAGGGGTTCCAGGGGCGGGTCCACAGCTGGAAGGAGGATCCTCCCGCTGCAAGCTTGGCCAGCTCACAGAGGTCTGTGTGGTGAGAGCTCAGTGACCCCCCCGACAAGAGGGTGTGAAATGATGCCACAGATGTAGACCAAGGCCAGCTGGCACAGGCTGGGGCAAGGCAGGTGCTTACTAAATGGCTTTTCATGTTTCCTCTCCCCTCTGAGTCCCCTAGCCCCTGAACACAGCTCCGTGGCTCTCACCATGACATCTGTGTCCTATTCATTCATTTGGGGGGTGAGAGGTGGGGCTGATTGTAATCATACAATAAATGCACCATAAATATCTACCCAACAATGTATGCAAACACCAATCCAGCCCGATTTCAAATATTTGGAAACCCTGTCTCCGTAAGTCCTCTCACACTTGTCAAACTTGGTGTCCAGGTTTTTTTATTCGGAGTTTATGACTGTGACAGAGGTTGGAGGAATTGTCTGTGCCTGAGGTAGGACTGACTAGGTGACTTTTGAGCAGCATATGGACTCCTGTGTTTAATGTACAGGTAGTCACTCTCCCCCAAGCTCCTGAGACTAAGGACTGTCAGCAGGGGTGGGAAGTGGTTCTTACTGGGTAAGATTATCATTGACACCGTCCAAGAGACTAACCACGGATTGGCCATGCCCTGTGTCAGTCATTGTCAGCTCATCCTATGAGGTGTGTGCATTCCCCACTTCCTGACCTGGACAAAGGAAAAAGGTTTTTAAGACAGGACTGAAATCAAGGCTTCCTCAGGGAGTCTTTTGACATGTGAATTCATTTATTTATTTCCTTCCCCTCTTTTCATTTTGCAGTGGTTTTCCCAGCGAGATTATGACAAGAAATTTAAGCCAGCCATGTGCTAACTGATGTGAAGTTCTCTCTGACAGAGTAATAAACAGAGCTATTCGTTTTCAAATGTCTCATATTCAACAAAATATCATTTTCCTCCCTGGAGTGATTAATAGGACTTGTTTTAATTCAGTTATTGGCAGTGGCTGAAAGACAGCATGGAGAACTATGGTGTCATATGTCTGCAGAGACGACCTTCCCTCTGTGTGCAAATTACCTTCCCTCACTGAGTCCTGCTGTTGGAACGCCATACAACATGGGAACAGGTAGGAGACTGAGTCATTTCCAGTTGTTTAGGTAGACTAAAAATTGGTTGCATATTCGCAATTTCCTATGCCTCAACTTAATAAATGTAGTTATTTGGAGCTGTGGAAAATGTCCTATTAAGCTAGCCCACCTTGTACTCCAGGATATGCTAATGACTGTGAATGACTTTGACTGTGATTAGGCACTTCATGTATCCCTCTTTCAAATCGTGTATGAGGCCCAGCCGGCATGGCTCAGTGGTTGAGCATTGACCTATGAACTAGGAGGTCACAGTTTGATTCCCAGTCAGGGCATATGCCTGGATGCGGTCTTGATCCTCAGTGTGAGGCGTGCAGGAGGCAGCTGATCAATGATTTCTTCTCATCATTGATATTTCTCTCTCTCTTCTTCTCTGAAATCAATAAAAATACATATTTTTAAAAAATTGGGTATGGGCCCCAGGACAGGCCATCATTTCATGGACTCCATGATCAATGAGTATCAAGTAAATGTGGGGGAGGAAGAGACTTTCCTCTACCTTCAAAGTGCCTTTGGCTGGTCTCATCATCATATCTGCAGGAGACTGATTGACAAGAGACTATAGCCAAATTCAGTTACACACGATGATAGCAGGTGTTTAGTAAATAAAAGTTTGCCCTGCCATAGAGTTAAGTCCAAAAAGGTTATCTCTGATGATTTTTATTATAGGTAAGACCCCTTATTCAAGTTCTTCTAGGTAGTTGTGTGGGGGTTGGGGGTGGTTTCTTTTGAGCCCATGAGGTCTCCATTGCCTTTAACTCAAAATCATCTGCATAGCACAAGGTACATCTTGGGTGACTCATTCTGAACCTCCCCAGAAATATCCAACAAGTGGAAAATGCGGTCCAGATAAGTAGCTGATTTATGCTTTTACTGAATCGGTGCCGTTGTCTCTGTTGTGGCCAGGCTCCGGGAGCTCGCTGCTTTCATCTCATTCTTCATGGAGCCAAAGACAAATTGGAACAGGCACCCTACAGGGGTTTTCTCTGCCAGGAGGACTCTTCTCAGCAAATGAAATGGACGTGTCCTGATGGAATGAATTTCCACAAAGACCTGCTGCAGGGAAGGTGAGTGGACAAAGCTGGCGCCACCACACAGAGCCTCACGTGGAGGCCCGTGCTGGCCCCTGCTGGCCGGGGAGGAGTGGAGAACGCTGTGGTCTCCCGGGGTCCTGTGTTCAGCCCATAGGCCACACCACAGGAGCCATAGGGTGTGGAAGGAGAACATCAGACTTCCCTTTACTTTTGTCTGCATTCTGAAAGTTCTAAGAGTTAGCATTTTTATGCGCACTGCTTTGGGTGAGTGTCAGACGAGGCCCTGAATGGTCACCTCTAGCAGTGAGTCCCTTAATCTTGACATTAGCATGGAGCTGAAGACTTATCATCCTGATTCACACAAGAAAAAGCTGAGGCTCAGAGGGTTCCAATGATCAGCCCAAGGTCACTGCCAGGAGTGTCAGAGCAGGGATTTGAGCCCAGATGGGTGGCTCCAGGTCCCTTATCACCCTTTATTAATCATTCTGTGATGACAATCTTCAAATCTTCACATGTGGAACACGTATGTAATGCATTAATTCACGCACCACAGGCACACACACACACACACACACACACACACACACACACACACTGCAGATCCCACCTTTGTTTTTCACTGAGGATAGAGGTTTGAGACCCTGGGACAGAGCCCTCCCTGAGAACAGGAGCAGGTCAATGCCAGCCCCCTGCCCCCCGAGGGTCCCTTGAGACCTAGGAATTAGTGACCCTGGGTAGGTTCCAGCTCTCATGCTTCCAGCACAGCCCCGTGGTAGTAGATAACCCCCCTGACTAATCCTCACTCAGACAGAGCTTGAGTTTAGGGTGAGTTGGCATCTAAGTGCCCGTGTCACCAGCACAGGGTGCTGCAGGGATTAAGTCAGCACTTCAGAGAGTTTGGGACCTTTTCATTCTAGATGGATGCAATTTGGGATTTTGTGGCTGTTGTTTTGGCATCTGTGGATCTAGCGCTGGTGACAGGATTGTGGCCTCACTGCCCCTGTGAAGTCCAGGGACGGGGAGGCTCCCAGGACCGCAAGTGTGTGGGGGTCAGTCTGTACCTGGGGAGGAGCCTGGGTGTCACAAGCAGACTACAGCGCCCTGCGGAGGCCTCCTGGCTGCAGAGAAAAGACCTGTCCAATACCATGCAATCTGTGGATAGGGAGCTGCTTTTCTTTACAGGAGTTAAATCTAACTCCGAGGTAAGGCTCCAGCACGAGCCATTTGGGGAAAGTCCTGGCATATTCCCTGACCTTCCATGGAGGGAACGGGGGATTGCAGCCAGACCTTCCAAGGTAGGGGACAGCTTTGCCAAAAAGTTGGGACCCACTTAGGTTATTACTCTTCTATAATCGGCTGATTGTTTAATCCTGAGAAAGATTTAAAATGGTGGTAAGAGGGAAGTATTCATCTTTAAGGGTGTGGGCCCACCCTTGTTTACACATTATTTTCTCATTTCAAGATTTTGATTTTTATTTAATTTTTTAGGTTTTTAAATTTTTATTTTTTAACCACAAGTAGACCTTACATTTATTTTTTAACAGTGGACTAATGAGAGTAAGATTGAATTATTCTATATAACACAGCTTTCTCATATCTTATAATATTAAATGTTAATACAACCTCCACCCACCTTCCACCCCCCTGTAATCAACACACTGTTGTCCATGTCTGTGAGTTCTCTCTCTTTTTTTCTTTTTTACTCAATCCCCCCACCCCAACCCCCACCAGAGCTGTCTGCCTGCTCTCTGTCTATGAATCTGTTCCTATTTTGCTTGGTAGTTCAGTTTGTTCATTAAATTCCACATAGATCAATGGAACAGAATAGAGAGCCCAGAAATAAATCCATGCCTTTATAATAAATTAATATTTGACAAAGGAAGCAAAACATACAATGGACTAAAGATAGTCTATTCAATAAATGATGTTGGGAAAATTGGACAGACATGTGCAAAAAAAATGAAACTAGACCACCTTCTTATACTGCACACAACAATGAACTCAAAATGGATTAAAGTCTTAAATGTTAGACTGGAAACCATAAAAATCCTAGAAGCAAACGTTGGCAGCAAAATCTCGGGCATTTCTCATAGCAATATTTTTTTCTGACATATTTCCTCAGGCAAGGAAAACAAAATAAAAAATAAACAAATGGGACTACATTGAACTAAAGCGTTTTTGCACAGCAAAGGAAACCATCAACAAAATGAAAAAACAACCCATTGAATGGGAGAACATATTTGCCAATGATCCATCAGATAAGGGGTTAATATCCAAAATTTATAAAGAACTTATAAAACTCAACACCAAACAAACAAACAACCCAGTTTAAAAAAAGGACAAAAGACCTGAATAGACAATTCTCCAAAGAGGACATATGGTGGCCAAAAGACATATGAAAAGATGCTCAACGTCACTAATCATCAGAGAAATGCAAATTAAAACCACAATGAGATACTACCTCTCACCTGTCAGAATGGCTATCATCAATAAATCAACAAACCACCAGTGTTGGTGAGGATGTGGAGTAAAGGGAATTATTTCAAGATTTTAAGTGGGCACCTCTCATTCGGTAAGCTCTCAAAGCAGAGACCTTGCCTTAGTGATATTGCATCTCAGGGGCTAGCCCTGAGCCTGGCACATGATAAGCTTCCAACCTATTTTTTAGATTATAGAATGCACCAACTTTGTAAGCACCACGATCCTGTTGGCTTTTTAATTGGTACCATTCTTACTTAGCGCTAGACATGATGACCATCTTCACAAAGGTGCTAGACCTGGAAGAAAGCCTCCTCTTGCTCCGGAAGCCACGACACATTCTAAAATACACTCAGTATTGTTTTTCTGACTATAAAATAATGCACACACAAAAGTTGGAAAACATAGAAACATTAATGAAGCAAAAAGATGACCCATGATCTCATTGACACATTAACAGTCCCTTCCAGTCTTTTTTCAAGCACCCTTTTTAATACATAATTGGGATTATGCTATATTCAATATCATTTTCCCCATTATGTTTTCAGCCTCTTTCCTGGTTACTAAAAATTCTTAGTAAACATTTTTAAAAGATGGTAATATTCTGTCAGGAGAGTGTACCACAATGTGATAAAAATAGATCAATAACGGTTGCCATTGGTATGGTTTCTAGCTGTTTGCTATTGCAAATAACACTGCAGTGAAATTCTTTGCTACCATTGATTACATAATTGCAAACATTAATTTAATCAATACATTGATTAAAATTTATGAACAGTTGGAGCAAGAGGTAGGGAGCTAAGCGATGGGGGAGGGTGTGGCCTTGGTTCCCAGAAGTAGAGCAGAAGCAGCCGGTGCCCTAGCTGGTTTGGCTCAGTGGACAGAGCGTCAACCTGTGGACTGAAGGGTCCTGGGTTTGATTTCAGTCAAGGGCACATGCCTGGGTTGTGGGCTCAATCCCCAGTGGGAAGTGTGCAGGAGGCAGACAATCAATGATTCTCTCTCATCATTGATGTTTCTAACTCTCTTTCCCTCTTCCTTCCTCTCTGAAATCAATATATATATTGATTTCACACAAAAGGAAGCAGCCGGTAACAATGGTGAAGGGTCGCTGGTGGGCCATGTTACCTGAGGGAGAGTGTCAGGGTCAAAGCCCAAAGCCTCAGCCACAACAGGGAAAAGTACCCTAAGTTGTTGTTTTGTTTCTTTCTGGAAAAAGAAAAGAAGTTCAGTAAAGAAAACATTCTAATAGCACTTTGGGCTGATTCTTAAACCGTTAAACATCTCAACTTTGAGAAAGGAAATGAAGATTTTATTTTTCCTCTCTGCAAAATATTCCTTTAAGTGGCTAGCAGTTGACAGCAGATTTCAACGGCATGTGTTTTGAATTCCTAGAGACTGAAATCCAGCACCTGTGAGTTCCTGGTCAGATTTTACATGTCAAGACTAGTTCCAGATGTGTGGTGCTTTGCAAACAAACCCAGGACACGTGACGTTCACCAGCCTGGCATATCTTGTCCCGCAAGGACTTCACAGGCTAGTGGAGGAGAAAGTCATTGAAAAAAGAATAGGAGCAGGAGTTCCGGTGCAGACAGCCCTGAGTTCAGATCCTGGCTCTGCCTCTGATCAGTGGGGTAACCTTGGCAATTTAATCGCCCAGTGCGTTAGTCACTTGGTCTGAAAAGGGGGATTCACAGTACACAGTCATAAGATTCAACAAGAGGATTTGGTGACGTCAGGCACTAGCTCGTGAGAAGGGCTTAACTTCAAGGGTCTCGAATGCACAGAAAAGGGCAGCACCCAGGTCAAGAGAAAAGACGACGTCACAGAGGGGTGCTTTCTGCAGTGGTCCTTAGGGGATGCTTGGCCCATGGAAAAGTGGGGTAACAGCCTCCCTGCCAGGGGAGCCGTTGCTTCACCCGTGTCATGTTGGAGCACCAGCAAGAAGTTCAAGTTCTCTGAGCTCTCGTACTCCCTGCTTCTGCTGCAGCGTTCTCTATTTGTCCATATCTCCTTAGATCAATTGTTCTCTTACCTCTTTGAAATTAATCTTCTAGAAATGCATCTTCTAGAAATCATGGATCATTAGAGCATAACCAGCTTTTAGATTTCAGAGAAGAAGGAAGAGAGAGAGAGAGAGAGAGAGAGAGAGAGAGAGAGAGAAAGAAACAACAATGATGAGAGAGAATCATTGATCGGCTGCCTCCTGCACACCCCACACTCCACACTGGGGATCGAACCCACAACCCGGGCATTTGCCCTGACTGGGAATCAAACCATGACCTCCTGGCTCACAGGTCCACGCTCAACCACTGAGCCATACCAGCCCAGTGTAACCAGCCTTTTCTATGCAAACAGAATGGTGTTGAATTTGGTATTGCTGTGTCAGTCCTCTGATATAAACAGGCACATTGTTGGTGGGTTTTAGTGTCTCTCATCTACTTTAAGTACCATCTCTACTGTGACAGCCTGCTGTCTGCTGTGTATCTATATGTAAGTATTTGTTATGTGTCACAAACTCATCCCATCCACAGCAGAACTTCTGGTTTCCTACCCGCATGAATCCTAATCTCTCAGTCTTTCTCATGACAAAATGTCACAAGAGACCCTCCAAATGCTTCAGCCAAAATGCCAGGAGTCATCCTTGATCCCTCTTCCCCTCACCACTCTACACAGCCAGTTCATCAGCTGTTCTGTCCCCTTCATCCTGAACACATGCCCCAACCATCACTTAGTCCATCTCCCCTCCTTGTCCAGGTGACCATTATCCTTCAGTTGGGCTTCTGGCGAGGTTCCACGGTGGTACCACCCATCAGCTTCCCATCAAAACCGTTATTTCAAAATGTAGAGGATCCCGCCAGGCTCCTGGGAGAAGTCTCCCGTGGGAGCTCCTTAGGGTACCTCCCCAGTTTGGTCTGACCCAAAGCCTCTCCACTCCCACCCACACGCACACCCTCTAGTTCAGACTTCTCAACCTCAGCACCAGTGACATTTTGGTCCAGAGAATTCTTTCTTACAGGCAGCTGTTCTCTACATTGTAGGACGTGTAGAGTCATCTCTAACCATACCCACTAGCTGCCACTAGCACCCTCCCACACCTGGGCAACAAACGTGTCTCCAGATATTGCCAAGTATCCCCCAGGGGAAACTCACCACTATTGAGACTCACTAGTCCCATCACACTGGCTTCCTTCCCACAGAGCAAGCCCCGTGCATCCTGATTTAGACCCATTGCAGCAGCTGTTGCCCCACCTAATGCGCTTTCTTAGGCGGTGTCTTGTCTGCCTCCATCTCTGTTCTGTCTCTGCTCAGACGTCACCTCCTCAGAAGGGTATTCTTGACCACCCAAGCTAAAGTGGCCCTTCAAAGTCCCAGGGACTACATCCCTGCAGTTTAATTTCTTCATGTCCTTTGTCAGTATCTGAAATGATCTGATTTATTTCTCTGTTCGCCATTCCCTCATTAGGTTTCAGCTTTATCAGAGTAGAAACCTGTCTGTCTTCATGAAGTGTCCCTGATATGACCAACAGGACCAGGCCTACAGCAGGCATGTGACAAAAGCAAGTGTCAAATGATACATAAATGACGTCCTGCTCCTTTACTGAGAGTTTTTTGAAGGTCAAGGAGCGGTGGCAGGAGAGAATTATAGTCACTTGGGATAATTCCAGGATGTGACTGAGAAAGTGTGTGGAGATGGTGTTTGGCAGCATCTTCCAGACTCAGCTTTCTCAGTGTGGGGAACTGAGTGCCGGGGTCCCAGGTGAGTGATCCCACAGATCCAGGCTTCTTGCTGAAGAGGCACCACAGAGTCTTCCTGGCTCTGACAGAGGTCACTTTGGGACAACCCCAGCAGAAGCATAGAAGGTCAAGGACAGTCAGGTCTCAGAGAGGTTATTGACTTAAAGGAAACCTTGACTGTTATGTCCGGGATAAGAAGCTACTCCAGGAAAGGGAAGGCGCCCCGCTGGGAGCCAAGGTGTGGGAGGAGGGGGCTGGCGCCCAACCCCATCCTCCTGACCACCCCTTGGTCACACAGGATGCATTTCCAGGGGCCTCCAGCCAACCTCTTGACTCTTCTCATTGCCAAGTACAGGGGCCAGTCTGTCTCTTCTGACCTTTCTGAAGCTGCTGATTCAGTGAATCACTTTCTATCCTCATTGTCTTCTTCGCTCTTGGCAGGCTTCCTTAAAGAAGAAACAAAACTCCTTTGAAAGATTAATATTGACCACAAAGGATACGTTTCTCCACTTTTTTTTTAACATTTCACTTTTCAATCTCAATTGATTCAACTGGTTGCGACTACAATACATTACAATTAAACATTAGAGGCAGGAGCTGGGGACCAAAGGCAATATTGATGGACTGTCTGTCGAATATTGAAGTTTTCAACATAAAAATGAATCACTTTATTATTTCCTATAGACATGCAACTGTTCAAAACAGCACACTCCTGGGTTGCAAAGGCGTCATTTAGCACAGGCCCATAGGACTTGAGCTAAGCATCCAGGAGTCTGAGCCTTTTGTACCCAGCGGGGAACTCAAGCAAGAGTCTGTGGTTCTCTCTCCAATGGCACCCGTGCACAAGGCTGGGAAATCAGGTGTCTGCCCTCATGGGAATATGCCATTTTATGGCTCTGTGGTAAGATAACGTTGAGGAATGCTCTGACTCCAGCTACCTTCCTACCTGGACAGATCTTGGTGACAATGCTCAAGAAATAAATCAGAAAAAGAATTAAAGAATTACTATTTGAGGGGAAGAGTCCACAGTACTCAACCAAAGGCTTATTAAACTGTCTCTCACACTCACACTTTTCTAGGGCTGCCATAGCAAAGTACCACCAACTGGCTTGAAACAGAAGTTGTTCTCTCATAGTTCTGGAGCCTACAAGTCTGAAATCAGATGTGGGCAGGGCCACACTCTCTGTGAAAACTGTAAGGGAGAATCCCTCCTGCCTCTTCCAGCTTCTGCGGCTCCTGGCAAGTCGTGGCATTCCTTGCAGCCACATCACTCCTCTCCCTGCCTCTGTTGTCACAGGGCACGATCCCTGTGTGTCTATGTCCGTGAGTCCAAATATCCCTCTTTTTATAAGGACACCTGCCCTATTGGATTTAGCGCCCATCTAATTCACTATGATCTCATCTTAATTACTTACCTCTGCAATGACCCCACTCCATGTAAGCTCACATTCTGAAGTACTGAGGGTGAGGACTTGAGCATATGGATTTGGTGGGCCATACATTAGGCAAGTCTATTGTGTAGCCGGGGTAGACAATCCTAGCTGTTGAAGGCCAAGAGGAGAAAACGGGGAGTTCTTTTTCCATCTCTGGGTGAGGAAGGGCCCAAGTTTCCTGTTTGACACTAAACTGAAAACCAGAGCACTCTCGACTCACTGAACAAGTTTCTGCAGGGTGGTTCACCTCTGGAAGTTCCTGTGGAGAGAGGATGTCCTGGCACGGCCACATGTCACTGAGCCAGCTGGCCTGTAGGCGAGGCCACGTCACTGGTGACCAGGTTGCTGGACTCAGAGTGTCTGTCAGAGCCACAGGCAGGAAGGATAGCAGCCCAGAGTGGCCCAGCCACGTCACCAGCAGGAGGACAGATTGGCCCCGGGGCAGGGTCCAGAGGTGCCCCTGGCAGGACATCACAGAGATGCCTTGGGTGGGCCCTTGGGGGTGATGTAGAGGTGAAGGCAGAGGATGGGGTGAGCAGTCTAACAGAAGCCTTTCTCCAAGCTCTGCCCTGTGGGAGGCTATCCCCCATGGACCCCCACGAAGAGAGATCCCCTATTCATCTCTTGCTCAGAGGTAAGAAGGTGGAGCATCCTGCCAGCACTCCTCAGTCCTAGGCCTGGCTCCTACTTCCAGAGCAAACATTCACCTCTCAGCCTCAGGGTGGGAAGATACTACGTCCCCTCCAAGGCTTTTACATCCCAGTGCCTCCAAGAAGCACCGAGGCCCCTCATCAAGGTCTCCTCGCCCGCCGGTTCCTTTCTGTCTGCACTCTTCTCTTCAGGCACGATTTTGTGTTCCCTTAAGTTATATGTCAGCTCTCTGCGAGGGCAGGGCCGGCCTGAATGTAGAGACCGGCAGCAGGAAGACGCCGGTGTGCTGATTCACGCTAGTTCCTCTCACCACGTTGGACATCCAGGATGCCTGACAGAGGTGCTAACATTTATGCAGCGCCCTGAGGTTCACCAAGGCCTGTCACACTTATCGTCCCACCTTGACTTGCCCCTTGGTAGCGCCAACGTCACCTGGGAGCCATGCCAGCTCTGAGGGCCTGTGACCTGAGCAGTCCTACGGGTCCCTGTGCTCAGGACTCTGTACTTAGAAGATCACCCACCATCTCAATGCTCTGCTCTTGTCAGCTCAGAATTCTTAATCATGTTTAAACAAGGGGCCTTGCATTTTCCTTTTGTACGGAGCCTTGTAAATTGGTAGCTGGTCCTGCCTGGGAACATCTTTAAAATGCAGAATCTCAGGCCCTGCTCTGCACCCTCTAAACCAGAACCTGCATTTTAACAAGATCCCCAATCGCTCCACATCCCGTGAGAGTGTGAGAAGCCCTCTCTGTAGCCCTTCGGAGTTGTTCGCCTAGAAGTTAGTACCAAAGATGTTATGAGGGGAGATAAAATATTTTGAAAAATGCATGTAGGACAATAACAATGTTGGCAACCTACAGATGCTTTGTTTAATAGTCTTGAACTTAGCATCTTGGAATAAGCAATACTGTCCCGTCGTTTCGGAAGGCTCACACCCAGCAGAGATCTTGTCAGGAATGCCAGCAGGGAGCAGGAACCCAGCCCTGCTCCAGCCCCATTCCTTCATTTGGGAATGGAGCCAAACATTCCTAGTCCACGTCCTGGCCAGGACAACAGGGGAATTCCTTGGCGGGGGGGTGTCCATCTGTGGGTTCTGTGGATACCACTCGCAGGCTTACTGGGGTGCTAATCCTTCTGGAGCTCGGGTAAGCTACGTGCCTATGCATTCTGGAAGTGACTGGGAACACCCACGTGGTCCCACCATGCTGAGGGGCACGGCTCTCCCACCAGGGGCTCTAACCAAGGGTGATGTCCTCAGTGACTGCTCATGGATCTTTGCAGGGAGGAAGGGCACACAGAGTCACAAAAAGCTCCAACCAGCACTCACCCAGCCGAGCATCACTGATGGAAGAGACATCTGTGGTCAGTATATTTTGGACTTGAGATCTCTGGGCGGAGATATCTCTTGGGGGAACAGTCCCACGGAAATTAAGGCAACGAATGAATGCCCCGGCTACAGGCACAACTGTGCCCTGCCACTTGCCATTCATCAGTGCAGAGCGACTCACCCCCTCATCTCAGATCTCCTCACTCCGCTGTGTCATGCCCTTGGACACTCACCCTGAACACCACCATCGTCTGGCCACGGAAATGAAGGAGCAACGATGCCCCTTTGGGATGGGTGCCCTCTCCACCCACCCACAGCAGGATTAGCACAGATTATCCCTCTTGGAATTCCCATAGAAAATGATAAATATTCCTGCAAAGGAACGCTAGTGCCTAAGAATAGGTACCAAAAAAGTTAACTCACTGAGATTCACTTTGTTTTAAACCTTAGAATTAAACCTTAAGTAGAATGCAGGTCGCTAGGGCCTGGAGGAGGGGAATGGGAAGTTAGTTTTTAGTGGTGACGGGGTTTCAGTTGGGGAAGATGCAAAAAGTTCTGGGGATGATGCTGATGGGTGCATAACA
Source organism: Myotis lucifugus (assembly GCF_000147115.1). Lineage (NCBI taxonomy): Eukaryota > Metazoa > Chordata > Mammalia > Chiroptera > Vespertilionidae > Myotis > Myotis lucifugus. Next base: position 5,782,818 of record NW_005871084.1, read on the forward strand.
ATGAGAATGTACTTAATGTCACTGAACTGGACACAAATGGTTAAAATGGTAAGTTTTATGTCAGTTGATCCCCTGTAGCTAACTTGTAGTGTGAGCCTTAAAAATAAACGAAGGAAAATAAATGGTGTGAAATATGTAAAAGTTCTCCTGAAAAATGATCAGGAGTAGTAAGACTTTTAAAAGTAACACATGCCCCTAGCCGGTTTGGCTCAGTGGATAGAGCGTCAGCCTGCGGACCAAAGGGTACCAGGTTTGATTCTGGTCAAGGGCACACACCTTGGTTTCAAGCTCCTTCCTGGCCCGGGCCCTGGTCAGGGCTTGTGCAGGAGGCAACCAATTGAAGTGTTTCTCTCACATCCATGTTTCGCTGTCTTTCTCTCTCTCTTCCACTCTCTCTAAAAATTAATGGAAAAATATCCTCGGGTGAGGATTAGCAACAACAAAAAAAGTAACAGCCCTAACCGGTTTGGCTCAGTGGATAGAGCATCGGCCTGCGGACTCAAGGGTCCCAGGTTCGATTCCGGTCAAGGGCATGTACCTTGGTTGCGGGCACATACCCAGTAGGGAGTGTGCAGGAGGCAGCTGATCGATGTTTCTCTCTCATCGATGTTTCTAATTCTCTATCCCTCTCCCTTCCTCTCTGTAAAAAATCAATAAAATATATTTTAAAAAAAAAGTAACACATGCAATGTTCCTTACACACCAGAATTTGTGAACCGAAGTGCCCATTGGCTAGTGACAGGAGAGCTGACTGCCTGCAGGTCGGTGTGGTTTCCAGGAAGTTTCTAACGTTGAATAGTATCCTTCAATTGTCCACTCAGGTTACAAGGTTATAGAGGAGGCTTCCTCCTCCCTGAAGGGCCCTTCCCCTCCTTTAATCCTCATTCCACAGCACGATGAGGAGCCTGGCACCAGGGAAGGTCACGACTGTTGATGGTTGGCCCCAGGGACGTCCCCTTACTCTTTGCTGCCAGGAAGTTCTCTCCTTTGTGGTAAAACCCTTCAGGTTGGAATTTCTCTTTATGGTCAAATTATGATCCAGTCTCCTGGCAAAAAGCAGGGATGGAAATAAAGTGCCCATGACTCTAACGAGAAAAGAAACCACTGTCGTGAGGACAGAACGAGAGAGGCCTGACTCGGCCACTGCAGGCGTGAAGATGACCGGGAGTGTCCGGAGGCAGCAAACTTGGCAGGAGACAATCCAACCGTGTGTTTGATGAGGAAACTGATGCAGACTTAGTGGCATAAATAGAGACGTGGTTTGCATGGTCTCTGGTTGGTGTTGGTGAGACCACACTGTGAGCACCACGTTCAAGTCTAGGATCCAGTTCTCGCGGGCCCATCACACCTGTGTTGTGTCGAGAGCTCAGGTCCCGGAGGGGGCAAGGAGCCACGGCATGGGAGGGAGGGGCTGTTCCAGGTCTAGCCAATTGATCGGAAACTGGATGGCCGGGCCACATGAAGGCAGGCCTAGGTCCGATTTGGGAAGCTCTAGGTGGCAGAATGCAGCGGGGGAAGCAGTGACCATTTCCCATGTTGGATCAGAGGGAGCTGTCAAGCAAGGGGTCCCAGGTGGTGGACAGCTGTCCCAGGAAGTGTCTGCACAGAGGGTGGATGGCCACGATGGCGCCTATAGGAGAATGAGAGGCAATCACTTCCTAAATTCTAGCTTCTCTCTGTGTAGGATGATGCCTCTGACTGCACACATATTTTCTAGTAAAAGTATGCTTTATTCATTTTTAGTATGGGGAACTTTGAGGTTGTGACAAGTTTAAGAACATCTTTTTTCATGAATAATAATACAAACAGCAAGAGTGCAAGCACCAAGGAAAATGGAGAAATGGGATTCTGACAATTTGTCATGAGGCCACTAGGGGGCAGGGGAAGACAGCTATTTGGAGCCAGTAAGACCCATGGCAATTCCTGCTTCCCCCACCACAAAACGCTCAAGTCAAAAAAGAAAATGTGTAGCACAAACCAAAAATGGCTTTCAGGTGAGAATAGAAAGAATAAGAGGGTGATGGTCTTCAAAAAGATAATGGTTGAGATTTGATTTTTTTTTTAGTTAATAGAAGACATGATTCTTCAGATTCAAGGTGCAGGGAATCCCGAGCAATATAAATAAAAATAGAAGCACACCAAGACAGATGAAAATAGGGCTGCAGACCACCCGAGAGGGGAAGGGGGATTAAACACCCCTGGATGAAGAAACCAGAGATTAAAACAACAACAGACAAACAGGTTACCTGCAAAACAACAGCAGCTGATCCACAGAAGCCTTCTCAGTCTCAACAAGAGAAAACAGAAGACAATGCTCATGCCAACAGAGGAGGATTTCCGATGTTGACTTCAGACCTAGCTAAACTGTCATTCAAGGACGAGGCAAAGCAAAGGCAGCTTCAGTCAAGTGACTAGGAAGAGCTTACCCCTGGCTGACCCTTCATGAAAAATATTTAAACATATATATCAGAGGGGGGAGAGAAATTAAACCTAAAGGGAATGAGTGGGGTGCAGGGAGACCGCCTTTCCTGTCCATCTTCTCTATTCTGAGTCCCCTCTCTGCTGCCCCTCACCTCCCACCACCGTCAGGAGGGACCAGTGAGGAGGACGCCCACAGACAGTGATGGTGGGAGAACATAGTGGGTCCTTCCATTCCAACACGGCCCGACATTGCATGAATCTCTGTCCACCCACACAGGTGTCCTGATTGCCTCTGGCTGGGCTTCCCTATCAGCTCACCACTCCTGCAACAGGAGATGGTGGCCAGAGGGACCCCCCCAAAGCTCATCAGGGGTGCCCCAAACTATATACCATAGCTTAGGCTATAGAAATGGCCACACTCTATCCACTGAACCACACCTTGCCGGCGTGGTTCAGTGGATAGAGTGTCAGCCAGTGCACTGAAGAGTGGTGGGTTTCATTCCCGGTCAAGGCCATGTACCTTGGTTGCAGACTCAATCCCCAGCCCTGGTCAGGGCGCATGGGGGAGGCAACCAATCGAGATGTCTCTTTCACATCGATATTCCTCCCTCTCTCTTTTCCTCTCCCCCCCCCAACCCTTCACCCCCTTCTACTGTCTCTAAAAATCAATGGAAAAAAATATCTTTGGGTGAGGATTAACAACGACAACAAAAAGAGGTGGCCACACTTTGCAATTTTGTGAGGGAAGCTTCCAGGTGTCCAGTAACTGTTCCCTTGCAACAGCGTCTGTTGGTGTTTGCTTGGGTTCTCTCTGACAAAGAATCCAGGTAGCGTAGTTGAGTTGGGAAATGATCGTAGGAGATGCTGGCAGGGGCATGGGTGGTATCAAGCTAGCTACCACCGTGGGAAGCCGAAGTTTAGCTCTGTCTGGAAAACAGAGTGTAGAAGACACATCTCAGAGTTATCCTGCCCAAGGGACCAGGGAGCTGGGGTCTTTGCACACCAACCCTTCCCACCATTGCCAGGAGGTGCTCAAGTCCCTGGCACCTTGGCCTGCTGTCCAGATGGCAAAGGGGCTTCAGGTCAAGAGAATGTCCTTGGAATGAGGTGCTGGCAGTGGGCATCTGAGCCTGTCAGCTGAGGGGGAAGACAAGGGTGTGGGCAGGGCTCAGTCAGCACCTGCCGTAACACCTTCATTCAATGCCTTTGGGAGAATGCACTTTATTGGGGGGCAGGGGAGTGAAAATTAAAAGACCCCAACAAACTCAGGACCATGACTGGCTGCCTTCCTCAGAGGTCAAAGGTCCCTTTGAACTTCCTGTGGCTCACTGGCATTTTCTAAATGAACCCGGCCTCCAGCTCCCAGTTCTCTCGAAAACATTGGGAGGGGTTGTGGCAGCCTAGAGTCTTTCGCCGTCATCAAGTGACAGAACCTAAGCACGCCCAGGCGTGCAGTTCGTCCACTGGCTTTGCTGGTGGCTTTGCTGGTGGCTTTGCTGGCAGATCGCCTGGCAGGTAGGCCTGTGCTGGGAACACCGGCTGAAGGAGCAGGTCGCCAGGATGCCTGGCCTCTGGCGGAGTTCTGATACAGAAGAGGATGCACTTGTGCAGGACTGGTATTTGCCCCGGTTTGAGTACTATAAAAAGAGCTGGAGAGGAGTTGGAAGCACCCCTGTGCCACTCCTTAAATAAGTGGGATAGAAAGCTTTCTGGAGGGACAGGGAGAACGCCAGGGCACAACACACTGCAATTTAGCTTTGGCGGCCCCCGCGTGGGTGATCTGCCCCATCCCACTGAATGGCTTTAATGACCTCATTCTTTCTCTTCTTTTGTTCATTTCTATGGTCTACAACTTTATTTTAGGTGCCTGGCATTTTAAAAGGTCTCTAACAGCTCGAGCACTCATTATTTGCAAGGGGTTCAGTTAGGTGCTTCATCTGTAAAATAATAATGCTACCCTCTCTCCTTTTCTCCCCCTCCCTCTTTTATTTTCTCTTCCTAGGAGCTCTTTATAATGAGAAAGATTTAGGCCATTTTGTCATATGGATAGCAAAAACACTTTTTTCCATTTGTCACTTTTAAAAACTTAGCATATGGTGGTTGTTTTTCCTTTCCATGCAAAAGGTTTTAAAAATATACTCGTCTCATCTTTTGTGCCTCTGGATTTTGAGTTATTGGCTCAAAAGTGTGGGAGTAGGGACACTGTTGAGGAGAGAGCAGACCCTAGGCCTGGAGGAGCCCAATTGCCGTGGGACCCTGCGTGTCTCACAGATCCGTTTAGAGAGAGCAGAGGGCACAGAATGAGAAGCGAGCTATGTCAGGGGAGCGAGGTTCAGGCAGGCCTCTGCATGTCTCCCCCAGTTTCCCCTGGTGGGTGCTGTGGGCCGCCCCACTAAGTGAGAGATGTGCTTAGGTTAGGTGAGGCCAGAGGGGCGCTCTCCCCGTGTGTTCAGACTGCACTGATGACGCCCCCCCCTCCCCCCCCGACCCTGGCATTTATAACCACGTCCAGCAGAGGCTGAGATGCTCCGACATCACTGTCTGAGGAAGGGCCTGCAGGCAGCTCGGTTCCCATGTATCTTTGCCGTTTTCCCCGCCACTGATGCAACTTTCCAGAAGAGTCCTGGGCTGTAATTAACATGCAAAAAGGGTTCTAAGAGTTCAGCAAGGTTGAATGCTAGCGTAGAGCCTCCCTCTCAGGTAGCTCTCTCAGCCCTGGAGTGTGAACAAGGGCACGCCCACCCCAGCACTTAGGGTTCCAGGCTCTGCTCCAAGCACTTGCCACATGTCACCTCACTTACCTCCCAACCACCTGCCAGGTAGACACTGCTGTCACCCCTTCTCACAGCTGGAAAGCAGACAGACAGAGTTTAACAAACTTGCCTGAGACCACCCCTTGTAAGTGGTAGAGTGGGAATTTGAACCCAGGACACCTGCTCCTAACCAGTACACAAAGAGGCCTCAAACCTAAACCTAGGGAAGATAAACTATGATTTAAAGGGAAGATGGGAAAAAATGTCAAACAGTTCTTCCGAGTCTCCAGGCCCCCCACCCCAAACCCCCAAACTCGGTTTGCTCAGCTGCCCTAACACATCATCGCAGACTGGGTGGCTTCAAAAATGGAACGTGACTGTCACGTTCCTAGAGGCTGGAGGTCAGGGGTCAAGATGCCAGCACAGCCAGTGCCATCCCAAGGCCCCTCTCCTTGGCCAGCAGCGGCGTCTTCTCTCTGTGCCCCACATGGTCTCCCTCTTGGCCCGTGTCCTGATCTCTTCTTATGAGGACCCTCGTCAGATTAGATCAGGGCCCATCCCAATCGCCTCATTTTAACTTGACCGCCCCTTTAGAGACCCTATTTCCAAATGTCGTCCTATTCTGAGGTACCGGGGTTAGGACTTCAAATATAGATTCGGGTGGGACATAGTTCAGCCCACAGCAACGCAGCCAGAGGAGCACGTGTCTCATACCTGGGAGTATAAGCTGTCACTCCAACTCACAGCCATGTCCTTGGCCTCTTGTGAAGGTGACTGCCCATGGGCCTGTTCAGGTCAGCGTCTCCTACCAAGTGGGGAAAAACTCTGTAGCCACGTGGTCATGTGCAAAAGATGGTGTGTGTCTGCTGGGGCTGACTGGCTGAAAGGGCCCGCCGAACTATAAAGCTGTGAAATTCTGTATTTCAAAAGTCTGTCCAGGAAATACAAGTTATGAGATGATGTGGAAAGGGGGGAGGGTCAAGAGATGGGGTGACGGAAACGGAAGCCAGACCTCAGTCCCGAACTCTGCTCATCCTGAAGTTGAAGGCCCTCACCTTAGTCCTGCGAACGAAGCCGTTGCCTCGTGTGAGAGTGACGTGCCTCCCTCCACACGATCACGTGGGCCACAAAGCGTGGCTCTCTTCCTCTCCTGGAAGCATAAATTACGTCTGTTTTGCACTCATCTGCTCGCCAGGTCTTGGCAGCCTTCTCTGGACCTTGGGGCTCTTTGAGTGCTTGCAGTCTTTGTTCAAATAAGCAGCCTCCCGATGGCTGGCCCAGATGTGAGGCCCACATCTGGAAACGATCCCTGGTCTTGGCCCAGGCGTTCAGGCTCAGGAGATGTGTGTGCGTCAGGTACAGCCACACCCCGCCTGGCCATCCCACACAAGGCCCCGTGCGGGGCAGAGGTCTCGGGGCTGGTGGCCTGATGAGGAGACAGTGTGTGGGTGAGATCCTAACCGCGGCACATCTGTGTCCCTTCCTATGGTCCTTCCTTGGGTTTCTCGGCAGGGCCCCCGTGCCAGGCCTGCCTCGAGCATCCAGCCGAGCATGTCACTGCGTCTCGCTGATGCCTCCACTTGGCTTGGCACTCGAGTGGAAATGGTTGTCCACACCTGGGACTGGGTCTCCAAGTTTGGGGATTTATACCTGAGGTTTATAGTGCAGCTATGAGGGTTATTTCTACATCACCAAATGCTTAACTCTGAGGGGGCTCCTATTCTTAGAGAAAACGCTGTGTTGGAAGTACCGCATGAGCCATCTGGACCAGTGGCATCCACCCAAGGACGAGAGAGCACTGCCCGCCACCCCAAGGAGCAGTGAGCACCACTGAGTGGTCTGTGGGCAGGAAGGAAGGTGGCGTTTCTGGTACACCCAGAGTTTGAGCAAATGCTTGTATCGGGCTCTTGTGCCGAGCGGCAGACCGCTATCAACTGATTTGAGGCCTGAGTGATCCTTCGAGCCACGAAGGATCCTTGCTATGTGCTTACCTGGCCTGACCTATTGTTTGTTTGTTTCCTAATTCCTTGACTGCATTTTAAACATTTCTTAAGTGGATCGGAGGGAACACTTTGTAACCTATATGAATATCTATCTGCGGTCCTTACACCTGAAACTATAATGAAATAATAAAGCTTAAAAAATAATTTCCTGAGTGGAAAAATTTAAAAATACAAATAAAACAAAACAAAAAAGTTATTTCTCAAAACTCAATATCAGAGGTAGCCACTGTTACTGCTTTGGTTTATAGACCACTGAACCTTCTCTCAAATGTATGTGTAAATACTTTCTAAATAGTGAAAGGCCGTCATTCTTGAATACCGTTCTATCACCTGCTTGTCATCCAATATCTCCTAACATTTCCAGGTCAGAAACGGACATTCACCCCAGTGGCCCCAGGGAGCGGGGCTGCTGCTCAGGAGAGACTGAAGGTCGTCGGAGGTGCTTCTGGTTGTCAGGTGCGGGGCGTGGGACAGGCTGGGTGGGAGCGAGCAAGTGACATTTAAAGGCAAGGGACCAGGAAGTTAGGTGTTCTGCAATGTTTAGTCTAGCTCAGATTTTGAATGTCCTGATGGATATTCATGGAAGTGAAAAAACCTGTTTAGAATGATTTTAGCCCAAAACCCAACTCGGCTTTACACATAAACACAAAGCTTTTTGGCATGGTTTTAGTATACACTGAGTTTTATAACAATGCAACTAATGAGTTTTGTATTGTTTACACTCTCGACTATGAATTGTCGGCTCAACCATTTGGAAAATCTCCTCAGCCACGGCACAGCCGCTCCCAGCCACCTGGATGGTCTGTGCCGGAGCCTTGGCGCTCACAGCACATACGTGGGAACGTGTTTGTTTCCAAATGTCAGAGACAGAAAGTGTCTACAGACCTTTAGTGAAACACTGTCTTACTTGTATTAAGTCCAAATTTATTTAAAAGTAGATTCAAGCATCTGGCTTCTTCAGTATTTCCTCAAATGTAGTTGTGCCTACAAATATGCAAATTGAAACTTATCTCTCAGCTATGTACACCTCTTCTAAGCCCTGCTCTCCACCTTTGGGGCTGGAAACCTCCAAGTGACCGCTTCCAGATTCCTTCCCGTTTGACTTCCCCGAGGGTTTGCCAACGGGAGGCCCTGGGGAGGTTGGAAGAGGTCAGGGAGACAGCATTTCCTGCTGGCTGTGGGTTGTGTTGGGTGCAAAGAAGTGAGGTGTGCACAGTGCGTGGTGTGCACAGTGTAAGGTATGCACAGTGTGAGGTGTGTAGTGTGAGGTGTGCACAGTGTAAGGTATGAACAGTGTGAGGTGTGCAGTGTGAGGTGTGCACAGTGTATGGTGTGCACAGTGCATGGTGTGCACAGTGTAAAGTATGCACAGTGCGAGGTGTGCACAGTGTGAGGTGTGCAGTGTGAGGTGTGCACAGTGTGTGGTGTGCACAGTGAAGTATGCACGGTGCATGGTGTGCACAGTGCGTGGTGTGCACAGTGCTTGGTGTGTACAGTGTGAGGTGTGAGTGGAGGCATTGGCAGAAGCCTGGACATTAGAGGTTGTTGCTTCCCTGTGGTTACTAATTCAGCCCTTCCCAGACCTTTTTAACCAATTCCTGAGATTAACTTTCCTTTGTTTGAAACACCTAGAGTGGTTTGTTTTCCTGATTGGGAAGGAATGGATTTAAAAAAATGCTAGAATTTTGTTCTACTGGACTTGTTTATATAGTCAAGGCATTATATCCTTTTAAAAAATATGTATTTGGAGGGTCAAAAGGTACAAACGTCTGGTTATAAAATATATGTCATGGGAATGTAATGTACAGCAAAGTGACTATCCTATATAATAAAGAGGTGATATGCAAATCAACCCTTACGCCACCACACCATCACAAGCTAGCTGCACCCACAATGAAGGCAGGGTTCTCGTAACACAAGATGGCTGCGTCCACAGCAGAGGCGGGGTTCCCATAATGAGCTGTAATGAACGATCAGCAGGGATCTGAGGCTGCATGGCGCCAGTCGGGGCAGGGGACCTGAGGCTGCGCCTCCTCCACCCCCGGTGGGACTTGACGGGGGACCTCAGGCCATGCCCCCCCACGTGGTGGGGCTTGATGGCGGACCTCAGGCCACGCCTCCCGCCCCAGTGCCGGGCCGGGGGACCTGAGGGTGCGCCAGGGGACCTGAGGCTGCGCCCTCCGCCCAGTGGGACTTGATGGGGGACCTCAGGCCATGCCCCCCAACCTGGCAGGGCTTGACAGGGGACCTCAGGCCGCACCCCCCGCCCCAGTACCGGGCCGGGGGACCTGAGGGTGCGCTGGGGGACCTGAGGTTGTGCCCCCCGCCCAGTGGGGCTTGACGGGGGTGGGGCCGGCTGGATCTGGATCTCGCCCAATGGGGGTGGGGCCACCGGGTCTGGGTTTCACGCGATTTTGAGGTGCACACGGCTGGGCGGGGACTTGACTCTGGATCCCATGGTGTGCCCCAGACTCTGACAGGAGGAAGATTTTCATATACATTTTACTAATTTTCTTTCATCTCTGACACTTCTATTATAGAGAAAGGGCAAATAGCAATATTAAAATATTTCCTCTAATTAATTCCCTTTTAATGTGCATGAATTTTGTGCACCGGGCCACTAGTAGTTAATAATATAGTAAGTTCCCACTTAACATCATCTATAGGTTCATGAAATTCGGTGAAACGAAGTATAATGAAGTCCGTTTTCCCACAGACTAATTGATATAAACAAGAGATAAGTGTTTACGGCATCTCATCAATGATATAGCACAATGGTATTGAAGGAAAGTACTTTATTCAAGGATCGGCTGTATAGTATCACATATTTGAAAGTTGCTAAGGGAGTAGATCTTAAAAGTTCTCATCACAAGAAAAAAAATTTTGTAACTATGCGTGGTGATAGTTGTTAGCTAGGCTTATTGTAGTGATCATCCTCAATATATGCAAATATCAGGTCATTATGTTGTACACCTGAAACTAATTTAATGTTATGTGTCAATTATGCCTCAATTTTAAAAATGATGCACTTGGGTAGATATATTATCTATAAATTTAACTTTGGGATAAAAAGGGGGTTAGTACAAAATGTTTATTACTATACAGAAGTGGTGTGCACAATAGAGTTGACAACAACTCATCATGTTGTCATTGTAGTGCTCGTATCTTTCCCACATTCCCCTATTGTTTGATATTGAGAATTACTTCAAGCTTTTCATGTTGACAATTCCATTCAATGAATATCCTGGTACTTGGAGTTTCCAGTGTATTTAAAAACTTCTAAGGGCAACCTTTTCTAATAAAACTCAGTTCTGTTACTGTCTCATCTCCTTCCTGGATGTGGGTTTTCATAAGAAAGACAACAGAAATTGCACTGGCAAAATATGCCATGGCAGCTCTGAGGGCCAGGGTGCGGGTGGCAGCTGGGTGCGGTGGGAGGGGCTGTGTAGGAGGCTGAGGAGGGGCAGAAAGGCCACGCACGCTGTCCCTGCTCCTTGGTCCAGGCCAGCTCAGCCCCCACCTCCAAGGCTGGAGTGCTGCCCAGCGCTCTGAGCAGACAGCAGGAGGCACAGCCCCACCAGCTGTGTCCAACTTCTCTGGAAAAGCCCTGAGTCACAGAAAAATGTGCAATGGTCAGAGTGTGCAGAAGCTGCGGCTGGGAGTAAATACAGAACCCCGAGTCCAGCTCTGCTTGATCCTCACCTTGAAGGCAAAAGGACCTCTGAGCAAGAAGCCATAGCTTTGCTTTCAGGCTTAGGATTCTGAATGTACAGGTCTTCAGAAGGAAGCTACTATTTTTTAAAGGGCTTCGCACAAGTTTCTACGTACATAGAGACATACTGGTAAACTGTTTAGTTTTTATAGCAAGCCAGAGGAGATGATTATCAGTTAACTCTTCATCTTCCCACCATAGTTCATGACTTCACCTGGATAAGACATCTCGTGCCATCCTTGGATTCCCCTTCCATTCACCCACCAGAGCTTGACACTCATCAAATCCAACCGATTGGTCAGCCAGGGGTTTCTGGAAGCTGTCACTTCTCTCCACCCAGATGTCACCATGACCTCTAACTCATCCCAGGGGTGACAGCAACACTTTAGTTTACTTTCTTCAGTTCTTCACTTTCAATTCTTCATATTCCAGCCAGAGTAAGCTTTCTTGGAATCAAATGTGACCACATGAACAACGGCAAACCTTCAGGCCTCCCTAATTTTAAGGTAAAGTCCAAAGTCCTTAAGTCTCAACTGGTCTTCATCTCTATTTTCTATCAAGTTTCTTCATTTGCCCCTCTCCCCTCCCTATCCCCACCCACCCATAGGTAAATGATTCCACTTGACTGATAGTAACAGTAACATCTAATTTGTGGGGGAAAGATTAGGATTAAATAATAGACATCGTAACACACAGTAGGGAAGGGCATAACTGGAGTTGAAGCTTTCTAAGGTTCTCAACAGGAGCATAAAGTGATTAAGTTTTGTTAAGCAAGTATGCCAGCACTAGAAAAACCACTGAACAAAGAAAAGAGGGTATTGCACATAATTTCCAATAAGTGGAAGGGGGAGAAATGAAATTACCAAAAACAGAAAAGAAAAGAAAACATTTTAAAGAGAGAAAGAACAATAACAACAAAAAAATAGTAGAAAAAAATAAAAAGCATATATTATGATCCAAATATATCAGTAATTATTATAAATGTAAAAGGACTAAATGCTTCAATGAAAAGACAAAGATTTCAGACTGGATAAAATATAATAAGGCCCAAATATATGCTGGGATACTTTTTTTTTTGAAGAATCATTGCCATTTCTTTCTTTTTAAAATAAAAATATTTTTATTGATTTCAGAGAGGAAGGGAGAGGGAAAGAGAGATAGAAACATCAATGATGAGAGAGAATCATTGATCGGCTGCCTCCTGCATGCCCCCTACGGGGGAATGAGCTCTCAACCCAGACATGTGCCCTTGACTGGAATTGAACCCAAGACCCTTAGTCTGCAGGCTGATGCTTTATCCACTGAGCCAAACTGTCTAGGGCATAAAAGAGATACTTCTTAAACATAAGATTACAATAAGATTAAAAGTCAAAGGATGAAAAAATTATATGCTAAGGAAATACTAACTAAAAGAGAAATCAAGTAGGAATATTAACATTAGCCTAAGTAAACTTTAAGATAAAAAGCATTACTAAAGATAAAGGTCATGACTTAATGAATTTTAAAAGGTCTAATTTTCCAGAAATATATAATGGTTCTAAATTTGAATACAACTAATAATAGAACCTCAAGATACATAAAACCAAAATTGACAGCTCTACAGGAGAAACTGCCAAATTCACCACATCCCTGAGAAATTTTAATGTATCTATTTTGGTAACTATTTCAAAAGATTGATATTATATAGACCATAATCTTTAATCATAATTGAACTAAATTAGAAATAAAAAAGATAACTAAAAAACCCCATGCATTTGGAAACATATATAAAACATTTAAAATTTATTCACATATTAAAACAAAATCACAATCAAAATGAGAAAATATTCAAAACTAAATAGTAACTAAAAATTATGTAGCAAAATTTGTCAGCTAAAGGGGAACTTAGAGAACAATTTTAGATTTAGGTGTTTAAATCTAAAAATACATAAGCTAAAGAGCCAACTTAAGAATTATAAAATAAATAGCAGCATAAGTCCAAAGAAAGAAGAAAAGTAATCCAAGAAAAAGCAGAAATTAGTGAAACAGAAAATAAATATTAAAGAGGATTGATAAAGCCAAAAGGTTTTGTTTTGTTTTGCTTTGCTTTTGGGGGGAAAAAATCTAGCAATATTAAATAAGGGGGAAAAAGAAACACAAATGAACAGCAATAGGAACTTAAAAGGGAATTCTAACTACAGCTGCTGCAGAGGTTCAACAGATAACCAGAGAATGTAAACAAGTGAGTGGTCATGTTGCCAATCAGTGACTTTGGATAAGTTCTCCCATGAATGCTTAAATTAACTCATCTCAAATATTCCATAAAGCAGCGATTCTCACAAATTAACAGGGATTTCATTAAAATGAAGATTCTGACTCAGTAGGTCTGGGTGGCACCCCCTAAGTGCTGTAGATGTGCTGGTCCAAATTTGAGCGGCCAAGGCCTTAAGACATTGTCATCCCACACGCTGATGTCACCGTCTTTTTAGACAGAGTCTGTCCTGCCCTCTGAGCTATCTTTTTTTCAGCATTCACTCCCCAACTCCCTGATCCTTCCCATGCCACCCAGACATAGTGAAGCTAAGATTCAACCAAGTCAAAACCTGAAATAATCCCTAAAAAAGCAGGAAAAAAAACACCCATAAAAACAACTATAAGTTGCAACTAAAAGGACATCAATTCTAAAAGAGAACACCCACAATTACGCTCCCTTTTCCCCCCTGTCGTCTGTTTTTTGTTTTGTTCTGTTTAGATAAGCCAATTTCCTCTATATTATGGGAAATGGGTGAAAAGTGCTATGTAGGCATAATGTCTACCAATAATTTACCACATGATGACATGCAATTGCATAATGCATTCACTGACAATAAACACTATAACAACTTCTCTTTTAACGATGTAAGTGGAATTTCTGTCTGTCTTCCTGCAGTGTTTCAGAGGCTTATCTTGGTTATCCCAATATCATCCATGGTTGAGCTAAAAGTCAGTTTGATGTGCACTATGGGAGAAAAAAGTCTCCTCTGTAATGCCTTCTAAAGCATGAACTTTAACTTCAAATTCCCTTTGTGTAAGTCAAGGAGAAACTGATTAAGTCATTTTGCTTGAGTACACAAAATGAGATTTTTTTTTTTTACTTACAGTTTCTAACAATAATATGGGTTGTCAGCTTTAATATTAAACTCACATTTGGAGGGGAAAAGACATTTATGCACATATATGTACAACCTGGCAAATATTAGTATGTACAACCTGTCCCCAAATACCTGGAACCAAGTAGAAACAAAGAAAGGAAGAAAAAGGGAGAGAGAGAGAGAGAGAGAGAGAGAGAGAGAGAGAGAGAGAGAGAGAAAGAAGAAGGAGGAGGAGGAGGAGGAGGAAAAGAAGAAGAAGAAGAAGAAGAAGAAGAAGAAGAAGAAGAAGAAGAAGAAGAAGAAGAAGAAGAAGAAGAAGAAGAAGAAGGTGGTGAAGGAAAAGGAGAAGGTGAAGGAGAAGGAGAAGGAGAAGGAGAAGGAGAAGGAGAAGGAGAAGGAGAAGGAGAAGGAGAAGGAAGGAAGGAAGGAAGGAAGGAAGGAAGGAAGGAAGGAAGTTGTTCTGACTATCCCAGAAAGCCTGTAAGCTTTTTACTAAAGTGTGACAGTCACTGGTGTGACTGCCACCCTGGGCATCTCTCCTCTTGTTGCTGCTTGTCAGGGCTGAGGGAGCAGGAGGAGACCTTGGATAGAGGTCAGGACCTCACTGCAACATTACAAGCAATGGGTGTCATTCATGCCATCTTCAGCTCAGTTCTAATTAGTGGCACCTCAACATAAAACTTGACCTAGATCCAAGTAGGCCATTTACCCAAGGTAAGCAAGTTATGCATGATTCTAAGACACCAAGTACTAGATAACCTGAGTGAGAGACCCATGGCCCTAGACCACAAAGCCCCTAGCCACTGACAGCACAGTTTTGTGGAGGCCTCCTGGTTGTTCATGGGACTACAGCACAGACCTTGGTCATCAAGGCCTGGCTACACACAGGGCAAGTGGGAAACCGTTTTCCATGGAAAAAGAGAATGAGACAAATCATTTCTCAAGACTGTGTTTTTAAAACCTTAGTACAGGTTTCAGACTTCAATAAGCTTTATCAATGAAATCTAATAGAATATTGAATAACAGGGATTTATCCCATATCTGGTTTAAGAATAGTGGCCCAGAAAAATGGCATGTGAAAGTGTCCCCTCACGAGCCTCCTGGCTCTCTGGGAGGTAGGGTTGCTCCCACCCTTTTACCAGTAAGCACCCCGAGGCCCAGAGAAGTTAGGTGACAGACCACGGCCCAGGGATTGGTCAGCCCCTCCATTCTCCCTGGGTCCTTTGAACTCCAGAGCTCATGACCTTTCTGCTCCACTATGCTGCCCATCTTGCACTGGTAGCACAGCGACACAGAGATGGATTTGTCCCCGATGATTGCCAGTTATCTCTGAATAAATGTCACAAAATCACACATTTAATGAGCTGCTCTGGTTGACCACACCTAGGAAATAAGTCTGTTTTCACCCAGAGTTATGCTCTTTATGTGTTTAACAATCTAGTCACTGAAGCCTTTTAGACATAATCATTTGTGACTCTTTCCAAGGCCCATGAGAGGGAAGAACCTATCTTTCTTGGTCACAGCTAAATCCCATGGCCAGGCAATTTCTGAAACATAGTTTGTGCTCAACAGATATCTGTGATTAATTGTTTAAGAAAGCTGCTGGAAGTATTCATTAATGAGTGAATAAACAGGAGTTTAGGGAAGGGTCAGAAAGGTCAGCTATGAGATCATTCAAAGGATCTGGACTATGATATAAGCCTAATTCTTGGATTGCTTATTCTGAATATTTTATATAACAGACATAATAGAATATTCATATTTAAAATTAAAATGTATAGTCCCTATATTATTTTCCTTGGGATGTTTTTATAATGTATCACAAACTGAGTGGCTTAAAGCAACAGAAATTCTTATCTCACAGTTCTTGAGGCTAGGCATTCAAGGTCAAGGCCTTGCAGGGTTGTTTCTTTTGAGGAACCATCAACAAATCCCGTCCTTGTACACAGAGCTTCCAATCAGCTTTTTCAGGGCTCTTAATACTGAACAACCAAGGATCCTCAGACACATGAGGAGAACCCCTAACACGAAGAAGCTCCGAGTAAAGAGCTGCAAAAAGGAAATGGGAGGAAATGGAACTAATCAGGGATGAGAGAAATTGTTTAAATAACCCCAAATAATATAATAAAAGCAAGAAAACTTTGCAGCTTTAAAGTGCTATAAAGTGGTAAGAATTAGGAATTAAGAATAATTTAAAACATACACAACAGCCAAAATTTTTTAAAAATTAACATGGGGGTTAGTAAAGTTGAATAAATTAATACAAATGACAAAAAAATGTAAAATATGAAAGAAAAGAAAAGAGACATGGAAAGTTAGCCCTAAAGGTCCAACATCTGACTAATAGGAGTTTCAGAAATGAGAAAAGAGAAAATGGACAGAAAAAAATCAGTGAGCCTTTTCTAGGACTCCACATTGAAACGGTGGACCCAAATAGCCAGCACAACAACAGGAAATTATCTGCACTGCTGTGGGCAACAGACATAATGGAATTTATCCCTAGAAGCTTTCAGAGGAGAGGAAAAAAGTTTGTCATACAACTGCTCAACATTGGATGCAAAAGATGGGGAAGCAGTGTCTTCTAAATCCTGAGAAAAATGAATTCAACCTAGAACTTAGCTCTCTGATAAGCTCACTCCAATGTGAGGCAAAATCGATTTCAGACATGCTAGGACTCAGAATCTCTATTTTCTTTTCATTGTCAGAGGAGGCGAGTGGAGTTTATGCTCTGGAAAGATGAAGGCATAAACCAAGAGAGAGAACTTGGGATCCTGGAAAGAGTGATGTTCCAAGAAATGGGGGAAGAGATGTTTCAGAGAGACAGAAGAGCCTGGGGCTGACCTGGAGAGGAGGACAGAGGTCCCAGGGAGAGAAGGTTTTGGAAAAAAGGGGGAATACCTAGAATAGAGAAGGCAGGTCACTAGGGCAAGATAAAAGACAGATGCATGGCAGATCTGATGGAGCATTGGAAACAAAATAAGTCATTCTCACATAGTCATACTTATATGATTTAATTTAAAATAGTGATCCATCATAACAGATACTAGATACCATCGAAAACAGATAAATCAGGAACTGGCCAGATAAGCACATCATATAACAATGTGAAGGCCGTTGCTAGAAGCAATAGCTCAGAGTTCAAAGTGATTACCTCCAGGTATTAGAACTCGAGTGTAGGGGAGGGGGCAAGGACTGCTTGATTTATTACCAGCCTTTGGGCACTATTTGATTTTTAACTCTATGTATCTATGACTTTGATAAAAATTAAAACTAAAGGAAAACAAGCACACTGTGGTAAATGCTACAGGCCTGGTGTGAGGCAGAAGATGCTCTGAGTCTTGAGTGGTATATCAGATGGAAACCTTCCTGGAAGAGGTTGGTTACACTTATGGGAGGCCAGACTTGAACCCACCTGTTTCATTCATTTATTCACTCATCTGCCATGCTCCACACACTGTTCTAAGTCCTGGACCAGTTGCAGTGAATAAAGGAACCTGGAGAGTTCATGCCAGTGTAGTGAAAAGTATAAGTGAACTACTACACTCATGTGTTCTCTTATATCCCACATAGCATATTAAATAATGCTGTATTGATATGGGCAATCAATCCTCCTTAGATGAGTTAATGAACGGATGAACAATATAACCTATAGAATCCACAGCCATGTGAGTAGAAAAGTAGTCATGAGGACAAAGAGCATTTTTTTTTAAATTTAAAGTATAAAGTAATTTCTACTCTCATCAAATTGCAACAAGTTTAGAGAAAATTTAGAAATCCAACATCCCAGACAGAAGATTCCTGGATCGTCTCTTAGCTAAAGTAACTGAATAGCCTTGGTTTTAACTTTATTTCTCAATATTACAAAAGTCTCATTTGTAAAATGGGACTAGTGATAATACCTCATCACAATGTCATAGGAACCAATGGAGCTTTGTAAACTGTAGAACTGTATTAACAACTTACTTTATCCTGGGAATTATGTAGACTTTGTCTATTACTTTTAGAATGAATGGGAGCTTAAAACCTTGGAGTTTATGAGATCCTTCTTCTCACTTGATATAAGAGGAAACTGAGGCCCAGAGTGGGACAGTGGGCTGCCCACGGTCACATAGCCAGTGTTGAGTCAGGCACTCATGTTTCCTGAGTTTGTTGCTCCTTCCTATAAGATAGCCCTATTGTCCCTATTGGGTTCAGAGATTTCAATTCAGAGTCTTTTAGAAGTCTGTACTGTAAAAGTGAAATTCTGTCATTTAAAAGTGAAAAAAGAACTAATCAAGCATGAAAGAATTCAAGATTTTGCATATCAGAAAGTCCTGAGGCCCTAATGAGCTAGGATAGCTCTTGAATCCTACAGAACGTTCTGTCTTATTATGTGATGTGTCCATCTCTTATTTTAAGAGCAGAGCTGATGGCCACTGTGACTGCTTGGTGAATTAATATAGCATGGTGAGCCTGCTACTCTGCTTTCAGGAGACTATGCACGTGGGTATGTAATACCCTGCTGCCTTCTGGAAGCACTCAGGAAGAAGTTATAGAAAGGGGATTGCATCGTATAACGGCTTTGGAAATCCCATTCAAAGCCATGAGTGAATTTATGTTATAGTAGAAAATAAAGCTCTTATTCATTGTGTACTGCTTTTATGCAAGGCATTGCGCTAAATCTTACACAATAGCTCACTCAATCCCTTGAACAACCATTTTTAAAAAGAGAAGGCTAAGGCTCAGAAAGGTTAGGTGACCTTCCCAAGGAAACCAGAGAGTAAATAAGTTGCAAGGGTGAGATTTGAACCCAGGTAATGTAGTTCTAAGGTCCGTGTGTTTATCCTTAGACCATGTGGCAGAGAAGAAAGCTTG
The DNA here is from genome assembly GCF_000147115.1 of Myotis lucifugus. Taxonomy (NCBI): domain Eukaryota; kingdom Metazoa; phylum Chordata; class Mammalia; order Chiroptera; family Vespertilionidae; genus Myotis; species Myotis lucifugus. Next base: position 5,801,671 of record NW_005871084.1, read on the forward strand.
TTGCTAATGCACATGACCTAGAGTATGATAATGTAGCTGGAAGAATAACTAAGGGCATTGGGATATTGATGGTTTAAAATCTACTAAGGGCTGAAAAATTGTAGGGCAGACATGAGTTTACTTAAAAAGGTGCTGGTTAGATTTTACCTTCAATTAGATGGCATCATACATCTTTAAGAGAAAATCCTCAGTTAACAAGAAAAATGTATATTAATCAAAGGCTTGGGGTAAAGGTAGAGAAGGGCCTGAGAGGTCCACCTTTCTCCATGGAAAACCTGGTCATGGCTGCTGTGTTACTTGCAGGAATAATGTGCAAAACATCCACAGACTTAGAATCCCACCAGGATTAGGAATGGTGGCTCAAATCTCCACTGGCTCCCTTGAAACCACACTACAGAAACCCACAATCTAAAAAAAACAAAACCAGACCACAGTCTAAGTGTGCCTGCTAGCTTAGAGCCTTCACAATGAGCTTACCAGGGCCCCACCCCTCCCCAATGTTTCTCTACATTTTAATTTTATATTTACAGTTATATTTAATATAATTTTATATACTGTATAATATGTAACATATGTTCTGTATAACTCATATATACTATTCCTATTATTTTATATTTATTTTCATATATAGATACCTAGGAGGCACCTGGGAACCACAGCAATCTGCTTGTAGAGCATCCAGTTGGAATCGACAAAGACCATAAGCCCAGGTAGCCTGTTCTCAGGGTATTTAGAAACAAAGGCCATCATCAGAGGCCCACCCTGGGTGACTTAAAAAAACTTGGATCCTTTATCCAAGTCACTTAAATAAATGATCACGTGCTTACCACAAGTGCCGGGCACTGTGCCAGGCACAGCGAGCCACTCAGAGATGCTTTGGCTCTGAGTTTCTTATAGTGGATTCAAGGGAAAGAAATTTCCGTGATCTCTTTCCAACGTGTCTTCTTGAACCTGCCCACACTGGTAAGATCTGCACCCATTCCAGTTGTAGGTAGTAGCTGAGACTGTGGTGTTGGGGTCGCAAACTGGAATCTATGAACTCCAAGGGCCAGAAGATGCGCCGGGGCCCTGTAGGTTTTCTATAGTAGGCATGTTCAGAATTTCCTATTTTCATTTTGTTGCTAACTTTTAAAAACCTAATGGAAGTGAATTCCGGGTCACCTAATAAGCACTTTAAAACTAAATCCACTCCATGAGTGAGGTGCCTGTGTCCATATTTATAATCTTTTTTTTGTCACTGAGGAGCATATAATCGTCCTGAGCTATTGAAACAAGAACAGTGGAATCTGGTAAAGAAGGGTTCTCACCAGGTGAAGCACGGTGACAGCACCCAGTGACGTCACCCGTGCTGACTGTCCCAGTCACTGAGTCCTTCTGTGGCCTGGGAACATGGGAATGTCAACATGAAAGCAAAACAGTGCTCCCCAAATCCTGCCAAACAACAGCAGCCATTTAGCTGTAGCAAACAATGCCAGTAGTTGTGCTAAAATTTTAATTATGTTGGTTTTGTGGTTTATTTTTAATTTGTCAACTTGTTTTTATAGTTCAATGATAAGGACTATAAATATAAATATGAGTTAAATATGGAGTTTTGTATTTGGAAGTAAAATTACTATAGAAATAATTTAAGCCAGCAATGGGGATCCACATAACATTTTCCAAGTAGCTCAAACTTACACACACCCAGGTAGCAGAAAAGGGGGTGTTTCATCAACCCCGTGGCTCATTCGCAGAAGCACAGGGAAGGAGAGAGGAAAACTGTCCTGTGTGATGTCCAGAAGCCTGATTTTCCTGGGGCAATGATTTCAAAATTATTGTTGTAACTTATATAATAATGAAAACAAACCTGGATACCACCTCATACATTTTTTTAGTTGACATTTAAATTTTTCATTGTCAGTCACAATAGTCACAAAAGATATATGTTCCAATGTGCTGTAAATACTGGCATTTAAAAAACAGTTACAGAATTCTTTGAAATATATATAATGAAGTCTAAATACCACGAGAGTTGGAAATGACCATTATTCACTTAAAAGCTGGGAACCACTCTTGTTGAACTCTCAGAACATTTAAATCATTCCTTTTTCTTCCTGAACACCCATTTCCATTCTGCTTTTCCCACAGAATTGTATTCTAACGTCATATCTTTATGCTCGAAAATAGTAACTCTCACCACCCTGCCTCCTGCCACATATTTGTGCATAGAAATTAAAAAAACAAACTTTGGCTTATAAACAATGGAAATTTGTTTCTCACAGAAATTCAAATTTTAAACTGTTTATATTTTCAGTGACCATAAGACACTAAGCATTCTTTTTTAATCCAGATTGAGTTATTGCTACAATTATTACTTGTTTGCAACTGATCAAATCAACATACATATATTTCAAATGTTGACATATAGTGATTGCACATGCAAGTAAAATGTCATTGGGAATGCCTCTCTTACAGAGATGGATTCATCGTAGGTGAACGGTGCTGACTGCTAGAGGAACACAGGGTTCTGCTTCAATTCTCTTCCTAGTTCTCATTCACATGTGTGTAAGCTCCACAAGCTCTGGTCCCAGAAATAAATAGCAGGCATTTGTTACAGTAATGGCACTCAGTTCTTTGAACTCCTTCCAAGGGATATTTCAAAAATCACATACTAATCCATCTTCAAAAATTATTTTTATTAATCTGTCAGCTGACTAACAATTAGGTCCTCCTTCAATTATATTAAAAGCCAAAAAAAGGGGGGGAAGGGGGACCGTCTGCTTTACAAAGATTTGTTATTCAGTCACCAGAATCATTTAGTTTCTTAATTTGGGGGAAAATATAACCAAACGAACTCTAAGATTTTGCAAATTGTAATTAAGTACATAAAATCTATCCCTTCGGCATTTTATATCACCCTATATTGCCAGAAAGATTTAGGAAATTCTAATAACTGTTCATTTCAATATGCCTTCCTCATAGAATTTTTTCGATAAAATGCTTTCACCTTATCAAGGGCTTTCAATCTATTTTATCCAAGACATCATAGCAACCATTTAGCACATCTAATGTATGGAAAATGAACTGACAAAATCAATCCTCAGATTTATCCAATCAATTGGCCTTCTGTTAGAAAGAATCCGTCTTCTTTTTTCAATTCAAATGAGTACGTTGAGATGTGTCTCCAGGAGGACATCTCACTTCTCAGGGAGCAATGGGAGGAAGCCGCCAGGTTTTTGCACCTCCCACCCCACCCCCAAGAACACCCCCCCTGCCCCCGCCCAAGTTCCCTCCTCAAGCCAGAGCTCTGTCAGCAGTTAGAGAATAAAAGAGAGAGATGTTTAAAATAGTCTGAACAGCGAACTTGGCTAACAAACCCAGCTCTGAAGCTATGCTCCCCCTTAAAGAAATATGTGGAGACAACTAGTGTAGGATGCCTGATGAAATACGAGTGTGTCTGATTACCCTTGGCTTGGCACTCCAGTTTACATTCCGGGGCACCCTTGGACGCTCGCTTTCCTTCTGTAAATGACAGAGGGCGAGGAGTGCCGGGGCAGATCAGTGCCAGCCAACTTCCAGAGGAAGTTAGGGGCCTGGGAATATATTTGTGTTTGCTGAGGTCTGAAATGTCTAGTACGGCAGGGACTTCCAGGGATGGTAGGAAGACTTGGGTGAACAGAAGTACATCCCCAGGCCCCTAACTTTCTCGGGAGTCTTTCCCATACTTATCTGCCTACCAGAGTTCCTGACATCACCTAGAAAATTAGACAGTGGCCCATCTATCATCCTACTATGCTCCTGTCACCCTACTATGCTCCTGAATGAGGCCCAGGCTCTGGCCCTGCATCCTCTCCAACCACATGTCGGGGCTGGGAACAATCAGGTTAGCGATGCCTTTGAAGACCAGACTAGAATGCACCGAGGGCCGCAAGTTGGAGCCAAATGATTTCAAGTAGCTTCTGAACTAAAAGACAATGCGTCTACTGAAATAGTACTGCAAATTTTGTTCAGCCTTATAAAAGATCAAAATAATTACTGGTCAAGGTTCTAATTCAAATTGTGGGGGAAATCTCTTTGCTAGATTCACAGTCAGTGGTTTTATAACTAGACAGGAAAATTCATTAATCAAGAAAAGTGAGTCCCAATGAAGTAACATTGGCTCAGTCCCCCTCCAACCATCTTTAAAAACAGAAACAAGGAGGAAAAGGACCCACAACACACACATCTCTCCTAGAGGGAAGGTTAGGGCACTTCCCCCAGAAAGGCTTTGCCTGAAGTTTATTTCTGAGGCAGTAAGAAGGCCCAGGAATTGTCCAGGAGTCAGCAAAGGCGACCAGGTTGTCTTGAAGGTGGGGCTGCGGGAGGCATGAGGAATCTGTAGGCGGCAGAAAAAAAGAACGTGCTTGTCAAGTTTCTGTGTCTCAGCGCTTCTGAAATAGGTGGAAATTACAGCTCGGTGCCTTCACCATGGGAACATCTGGAATAGAAGTACTTCTGTGCATATTAAGAGGACTATTTATAGTTTTCTACGAATGTTAGGGAAGGCAATTATGTAAAGTACTACTGTATTATTAGGTATTTGAAAAATCCCAGGCTTGCGATCACTATTGCAAAGCTTTAAAAGCAATTCAGACTTCCACGGATCTGTTCACCCTGGGTCTGAAAGTCCTGTTCTATTTGCAGCGACACCAGCAGACTCCGGCTAAAGTCTCTGCTGACACTGATGAATGATGTCACCAGCGTGTCCAGCCTGCGGAAGCCCTGTTGGTGCTGGTTCCACACCCATGCAGAGCCAGATGGAAATATAATCGACTCGCTTCTGGGATTATTTGGAGCACCCGGAGCATATCCATGAGGGCTTGTATGAGGAGCGTGCCTCCGCGGGGAAGAGTCCAGCAACGGGGCTTGACCTTCACACATCGCCCTGATGCTGAAGACCTTCTGAGGGCTGTCGGGAACTTCCTGATCTTCCACGTCTGTGTTTCCTAAACCCCGGCAGGATTTCCATCATGTGAGATTGTCATCTTGGGCTTCAGGCATATCCATGTGGTTGCTACAGCCTGCGAGCCGGGGACAGCAATGCTAAAGGCAACGGCGTTTGTGAGAAGCCACCAAGGTTGGGCTTTTTCATTGCTTCGCTGGCTTTTGGACAAACTTTTGTCATAGCATCTTCTCATGTCTCCCAAGAACTGAGGGGAGAAAGTCAGATGGGAGGTCTGCGTCTGGGCCCAGTGGGGTTGCACTGCCCTTAACACCCGGTGGCTCTTCGCAGCACCCGGAGGCCGGGGATCTGGGGCTGGCAGGCGCCTTCCTGCCTGGACCTCTGTCTCATCTAAAAGATTACCAGGCACATGAATGATAGATCTAGAGTTATTCCATGCTTCATTTTAAATGTAAACTACATTTAGTTCTTCCTAAGATAGAATATCTATGTGTATGTGAGTTAGAAAAGGAGAAATTAAATTTCCAAAGTAAAATAGTAGAGCCGTGAAAGAGAAAAGGGCACAGGAGAAAGGCAAGTTGTCTTAATCCCGTTGATTTAAGAATGAAATAGAAAGATGTAGGTGGGGAAGCATTACAGAGCTGAGCTTTCAGGGGATCGGTCATCAGAGTGGCAATGACACCCTGGCTCCCGGTGCTGCAGAAGGAAGCCAGAAACTGGACAGTCCGACCTGCAGCCCAGAGCTGGCTTCAATGCCGTCTCCTGAGCATGTGGTTCAGTTTCGTCCTGAACCACCCAGTCCCCTCCTGAATACTAGGTGCCACTGACTGCAATTGTTTGTGGAATTCTTGTCTCGGTCCAGAAAGAGGAACAAAATCACAAAGGCCGAAAGTAATTCCATCTTAAGGAAACAAAAGCCACCAACTCTTAAATGGGTCTTCTTCATTTCAATGCACAACTTTATAAATATGTGATTATTACCCTCCCCAATTCTATTTCCTTGTTTTCGAAGTTGAGGGTTAAGTGACCATCGGTTATTATTCTTTTTGCACATCAGAAATAAGATTTAAAACATTTAAAATACGGCCACATCCTAAATGCCAATCAAAGGCCTTCGAGAGATGATGTTTGATGTTCACAACGTCATAATGAGACTGAGTGCTCGGGTTCTAGTCTGGCCCGTGGGGGAATTGACAAATGAAGCCGGATGCTTTCATGGGGCAAATCTTGAGGATCCAGTGTCCAGTCAGATGGCGTCCCTCGAATGGATAATGCCTCCTCATACCAGAAACACAAGTCCCGACTCTGCCTCCCAAACCTGGAGCCTGAACATCCCCTTTTGGACGTGTGAACAGAAAGTGACAAAAACAGACAGAAAATAGGGAAGCTTGTTCATCACCGCATCATGAAGGCATCTCCCAGTAAGGAGACCATTCCCCAGGAACACGTCACCCCATGGGTCCCACTTAATAGTAAATTATTGCTTTAGTGTATTCAACTGTACCCTAGAGACCTAAAGAAATGACCGAAAACTGCCTGGTTTAGAAAGTGATTTACACACAGGGCTGCCATCTGTCTCAGTAAATCTGAAGTTGACTCAACAAGCCACTCCTGAGGTAGAACAAAGCATGGCTATTCCCATTGGAGAGTTACTTCTCTCCACTCCATTCCGTTTCCCTCCGCCAGTGCTGAGGGGGATAAACTCGGGCCTCTTCAATTCATTCTGTCACGTGAAGACCACTTTCTCATGTGGTATAAGAAAATGGGAAACAGTTAAAAAATAATCAACCTCCCTCCCTCCCCCCTGTCTCCTCTGTCCCCCTCTCTAGCCACAATCCGGAAACTCTGAGACCTGTGTATTCTCTACAAAGGACGGGAAGCCCCTTTACCCACAACTGACAGAACCAAGTACGGCCGACTTTCAACATGACCATTCAGCGTTTCCCTTTTCCCATCCTGTCCTTTGGTTCTGCAACTTGATTCACCATTGAAAGATGAATCTCAAGTTCGAGGACTAGGACAGTTTAATACCTTGAAAAGGGATGTGACAGCTGAAAGCAGGTTTTAAATAAGGTCTGTCTTCTGTGACTTCTTAGCCGAGTTCACCAAACTCTTTTCAAGTATATATTTATTGAGGGCATTTCCCAAAAGAGCTTTTGCTGAAGTTGCTGCTGCCAGAAGCTGGAAATATAGTCACTTAAGAGCAGTTTTATTTATACAACCTGAGAATATCTATGTAACTATTATTGATGGAATGTTCAGCCCATTTCCTATCAGCAGAGCATGTCCCCCAAATGAGAAGGGTCGATCAGAAGCCGTGTGGACTGGAATATCCATGACGTGTGGCATGACTGGTCTGCGTTTAGGAAAAGATGCTGGGAGGCTGGGCACGGCTGCCCAAACAGAGAACACCTCCTCTATCTAGTCAATCATGATAAACTCCAATCAAACCCCAGATCATAAGACAATTACTGCTCTTCCTGAAAATCGCTGTGTGTTTTTTTAAGTCTGAAATGTCAGCAAGGAAAGGATGCTAGTCATTTAAAAGTATAGTTTTGAAATCTCCTTTCCTCCCCCACCCCCAATTCTTTCTAATACAAAGATGAAACCCCAGCAAGACCAAGATGGTGAGGTAGGAGACCTCAGCCTCTGTCTTGCGCAAAAATAATCAATAGGACAGCTCCCCAAGGACAAGGACAATCTGGGGGAGCTCAGGGCTCTACTTCAGAAACTTCAGCAAGAGAGTAACCACACAAGATGGGAGGGCGAACAGCTTCCTGGTGCCTGAGTCATCCATCCCCGGGGCCGCCAGTGCTCTGAGCCAGAGGAAACTCCCCACTGGAAAGAGTCCCCTCGCTGGGGCAGGGGAGTGGGTGAGGGACCAGCCCCCTCCCCCCCCCCCATCCAAGGAACTGCATATATGTTCTGCTTCGGTTTCTGCCACGCAGGAACCAGCAGAGCTGACAACAGAGACGGCAAGGATCAAGGGACCCATAGATTTTGTCACCGAAGAAACCATGTGTGCATAGTTATGGAGGACCCTCTGCAGATGTCACTCGTTTTGGTCCCACAGGTATTTGCATTTGCAGATACCTGAGTCCCTCCCTGTCGCCTTCCCATCTTGCCCTGTCTGAGCTTGGGATCAGCACCAGCAGCCGGCCCGGGCCTCTGTGCTGCATGCGTGCAAGACACCAGCCTCGACCCAGCGGCTGGCCCCCACCATAGTGTGTACCCTTAGGGCTAGCCCCTCTAGCTGTGCACTGCACCGCACCATGCCGGCCCCATCACTGGCCTCCACTGCCCTGCACATACTGTGTGAAGACCTTGTAGCCACAGGATGGCATCAGAGTCCCCACAACTACTTGGGGGCCCAGATCTGTCCCTGTCTCCTGTCACTGGCCTGCACCACTGACTCACCAGCAGCTAGCCCCCACCAGCTGTGCATTTGCATGCCCTTCGTCCAACCCCTGTCACTGGCATCCACCATCATGCACCGTGGGGAAGACCCTGCAGCCACAGGCATACATGCCAACAGGCACTGTCCCCGCAGCTGTTGGTGGGCCAGCTCGGGCATGTGTTCTGTCACTGGTCTGCATGGCTGGACCCTCCAGCGGTGTACCTGCACCACGCTGGCCTGGCTGCCAGGACCAGCCTCCACTGCTGTGCACACACCTGTAGCAGCCACAGGAGGGCACGCTGACAGTCAGGGCCCTCACAGCTGCCATTGTGCCCACAGCTGGCCCTGGCCTCCACCACCACATGTGTGTCTGGGACCAGTCCCTGCCAGTGCACAGACACCTGCAGCTGGCCCTGCAGCCCAGTGTGTGCACGCCAACCACTCTGGCCACCACAGCTCCTGTCCTGGTCCTTAGCCACTGGACCTAGAGGTGCTGCTGAGGATACCCTGCCCAGCCAGTCTTTCCTGCTGGCAGATTTGAGGGTGCTGGGGTTAGCAGGGTGTCTAGCATATAGTAGGTGCTTAATAGCAGGGTACCTAGCATATAGTAGGTGCTTAACTTGCCCTTGGAGATGGCTCAAGGGCCACAAAACAGCCTTGGGGATGCTATCAAGAAGGGTGCCCAACGTGAAACTTATGGTCCCAAGTCCCACTCAAGGCCCTCACATGCTGCTCTGATAACCTGGCGCATCAGGTAAAAGGCTTTTCAGGGGCACCCACGTTGTCACAGGGCTCTCGATGAAGAGAGAGCACAAAATCAGAGTTTTCTGCAATTTCAGTGGCAGGAAAGATCTGTAGAGCCATTTCCAGCCCCAGAAATCACACCAGGGACAAGGGTCAAGTTGGGGTGATTGAGGAGTCACAACAAATTCTTCTCAAGCCCTGGGGCTGTGCCAGGTGATTTGCCCTGTTCCAGGAATGCCAAGGCAAGTGAAACTCCGTGCCAGCCCACCACTGGCTTTGGGGCAGAGGCTGCCCGTTCCTCAGCTGGGGGAGTGACGTTTGTTACTGTGACTTCCCAAATCTGCGCGGCCTGGGCCAGGTGACCAGTGATCATCCATCCCGGAAGGGACAGAGGCCACAGCTGCTGCTCCCTGTCCTTAGTAACCTGTCTCTGTTTGGAATTCGGCTCACAAACTCACAGCCTGTGAAGCCTGGGCTTTCCCGCTTGCATGGTATTGTTGGGTTTGGTTTGGTTTTGGTCTTGATAGAAGGAATTCCAGATTCTATAAAAGGGAACTAATATTAGTGCACAGGTATTGAAACACCCCAGCGATGGAGAAGGCTTGTCTCTTATGGTGGAATTAAAAAATCACAAAGCTGCTGATCATGAAGATTGTTTTGTAAGGCACAGCGGGTTTGCGTGGCACACACAGGCAATTAGAAAACATAGTTTGTTCACTGTGCAGGTTATTAACTTTATTTTTTAAAATAAAGCGATCACACTTGGCATCAAGACAGCCTAACATTGCCTGCTTTCTGATAAGCTGTAATGAGTTGTACAGCATTCTGCCCAAAAGGTTAATCTGAAGCTAATCACCAGACAATCTAGGATGTGGGAGAGTTGACAAGACCTTTGGTGTGGACTTAGAAAAAGGCAGGGACTCTTCTAAGTTAATAAGAGAAACAGGAAGCCATAGGCAGTGTCTGATGAAAAATTTTAAAACTACAAATGCCATTTAAAGTCTCTTGTGGAATTTGAGTTATGAACTCTACATTAGATATCATTAATGCTAATTTGCTTTAGTGCAGCGGTTCTCAATCTGTGGGTCGTGACCCCTTTGGGAGTCGAACAACCCTTTCACAGGGGTCGCCTAAGACCATCGGAAAACACATATATAATTACATATTGTTTTTGTGATTAATCACTATGCTTTAATTATGTTCAATTTGTAACAATGAAATTGGGGGTCACCACAACATGAGGAACTGTATTAAAGGGTCCCAGCATTAGGAAGGTTGAGAACCACTGCTTTAGTGTGATAATGGTGTTGTGGTTGAGTCAGAGGGGCAGATGGTGGTAGATGCTTGCCCAGTACTTAGGGTGAGTGTCATGATGTCTAAAACTTACTTTCAAATGGCTCAGCAAAGGAATCTTATATGGAATTAAAAGAATATGCTATCCAGCGACGGGGTAAAGCAGGCTGCGGTTTCCTTATAGCATGGATTATATTCCAAGGAACTCACCTGGGCTGGGTCCTCACTTTTGGTCCTGGCAGTACAGATAAAGAATGCTTGATGGTTTGATTCATACCTGGGCATGAATTTAATGCTGCAATGCTAACAAACCAGCTAAGCAACTTTAGGTGCCAGAGTGAATGAGCCTGCCTTGGAAATTAGAATCCTAATTGTGTCTTTATGGACAAATATGCTGCGCAGTCTTGCGATTTCTCAGTCTAAACCGAGACCGGCCCTGTCTCAGAAGATGAAGACAGGTTAAGGCTGGTCAGAGTCAAGACCAACATTGGAGATGTTTGATAATGGCCCCTGGCTGCTGTGACTACTTCCATTGGAAAAATATGAAGCATCCTTTTACTATTTTAAAGGTGAAATCCTTCAAATCAGAGCAAGAGGAAACAATTATGCTCAGACTGGCTCTCTATTTCTCTTATGTACCGAGCAAGTTTTGGATGCTGGAGCCCAGATCATCTTTCAGGCCCTATTTAATGAAACATTCTATAATTTAGTGGACTCTTAAATCTCATCCTTCAGAATGATGCTTAAAGGTCTCTCCTCTGATTGATCCACCAGCATCTAAACCCCTCCTATGGGTTGACCTGACCCTCCTCTTCCCTGAGTAACATCAATTTCTTCAAATTCAAAATGTTGACTTTCCTTGCCCGTTGTCCTCTGAATCCAGGCTCCCTCACTTCCTCCCTTCTACCTTCAAATTCTCTTCCATTATGTCTGAGCCCTCCCAGGGAAGAGACCATGTTTTATGATTCTGAACAGTATTGGGCCCAGACTACGTGATTTGTGCATCAAGTTGGCTGAAAAACAAGACTGTTGGGGAAGAGGAGTAAATGGATCTGGAAGGAAAGAGAGGAAATTTATCAATAATAAGGAGGCAGGAGAGATCTATGAGGTGGTTTGAAATACTGAGATATTAATTAGTGTTTATCATCACTGTGACTTTTCTTCATCTTGTTCCAAGTAGGAGCCAGCATGGCAGCTGGGAAAGTGGCAATTCCTTCAAGGCAGCCCCTTCCCAGCTTGTGTTCTTCTTGAGGGGTTTGTGCTGGAAGTGAGAAGCACAAGTAGAAGCTGTGAGGGAAAGAAGACAAATACCCCTGGTTTGGGAAGGGCAGAGGTTGTTGGACCCAATTGAAATAGGCTGACAAGAGCTTAATGGCTCACATAATTGTGGAGCTAGCTTCAGGCATGGCCGTTTGCACAGAAAGACTTGGTCTCTTTTGATCTCTTGTGGCTCCGTTGCCCACTGAGCTGGCTTCATTCTTAGTCAGATTCTCTCTGTGTAAGATGATCCCACTAAGTATGGAGTCTAGCAGAGCAAGATAAAGCGCAGCAGACAGAACTCCCAGAGAGGAATCCCAGGCACTGACTTTTATTGCTTCAGATTGGCTTCCAACTTAGGTCAGGAGCTCAGTCAATTGCATATTCTGGAGGGGAGGGGTGTTTTCTCAAAAAGAAATTGAAGTGCTGGTGCTGGAAGAAGGAGAAATATATTGGGCAGGCAAAAACATAAGATCCCCACTTCCATACTCAGGACTTGCTATGCCTCTGAGGAAAAAGGAGTCAGAGCAGCCTATATGGACTTATGCTACTGTGAGTCTCCACCTAGGACCTGGCCAAAAACATCTAACGGACCCCTCCTAGAACACCAGCTCTCTGAAGGTCAAGGATGAGCATTAACATAAAATGATATTTTACAGTTGTTAAAGATGCGAGGTCTTTTGTTCAGATAATCTCACACATCTAATTGCTGGCTGACAGGTATTTCTTATTAAAATACTACAGTTTTATTGTTGCTCTTTCTTTATTTTTTCTTTTTTTATTTTTTTAGTTTTTATGAGATACCTTTTTTTTTCCAGAGCATTTTCCTACAGACTTGGGCTGTTTTTAGAGTGTTTTATGAATTTCAGTTTCCTGGAGCCCTACATCTCTCCTTTTAGGAGGGTGGTCTGAGGTTGCTAGAGGCAAGGTGAGCCACGGAACAGGTCACATGATTAACTGTCTGAGAGGAGGACACAAGCCTGCTTGGACCTCGACTCTGGTCGTGGTCTTCTGTTTTCCTTTGATATGGACCTGCTGATAATTTTTGCATGCTGAATTGTGTGTGGCAGTATCACATCAAGGGCACTGGTGCCATGTAAAATGATAATGGCTAAATTTGATAAGACCAGCCATAATTTATTGCTGCTTTAACCTCTCTGTTGCTGAGGCAACCAGTATTCTGAATTCAGACTTGGGCTATTTTAGTTAAGTTTAAAAATTTATTACCTTACAACCACTCAGCCCATCGCTTTGCTCTTATCCTACTCCTCTGAGTCACGCTGACCCCCTAAGAGTTGCCTCTAACTCTAAATTAACTGAGACCTGTGGCCCGGTGCATGTGAAGAGCTGTTACAAATGCACCATGACTCATATGCCCAGAGTAACCTGCTCAGTCTCATATGCTCAGAGTGATTTTGCTGAGTCCTCCAAAGAGAATGGACCTGGGACACTCCACACTGATCTTTCAAGGAGTCTGCCCTTTATTGTAGGATTGAAACTCACTGCAGGACAGGGCAGCTTCATTCACAATAACTGGGCTGGCCCATGGTTAATTCAGTAACATGGGAGGGCGGCCAGTGTGAAGGGTTAGTGAAGAAAACAAGCAGACAAACAAACCTACCTCCTAAAGCCATCCTTGGGATAGGTTTTGGCTTTGTCCCCTCCTTCATTGCTTGTGGAAACACTAAATCCTTTTGCTCTTTCGTCTTCTTAGTTAACTGTCCTTGCTTTGCCATCGCTCTGATCTGAGCTCCCAGCACCCTTTCGCTGGACAACTGTGCTCACTTCTGATCTTCCTGCTTCTACCTCATCCTGGTGTGCCATTCATTCAGCCAACACGTATTCATCTTGTCCTCCATGCTGTGGACACTGCATATCTCACAGTCCCATAGAAGACAGAGATGAGTGAGCAAATAGTTGCAATGCAATTAGAACATAAGTTCCAGGGATAGGGACCATGTTGGTTGCATTCTTTGTGCCTAGTATTTGTTCAAATAAGTAAATGAGCAATATGTGAGAGTTCTAACTAAACACATGTTCCAAGAGTTAGGGAATTCTTCAGAAGACAGGGACTAACTGAGTTGGCAAGGAAAGGGACTTGCCTGGCTGGGTCAAGTAGAGGGCAGGTGAAACTCTCTAGGAGGTGACATTGTGCCTGCAGGCTCACCTCCTCCAAAGGCTTTCCCATCTGCTCCAGTCCTCGGGGGCTCTTCCCTTCTGAACTGGGCACTTGAAAATATGTTGACACTTCATATTCTTAATGGCATTGGTTTTTTACATGGATGTGTCATGTGTCCCTAATTCGACCACAGTGTCTTTGAGAGACTAGCAGTGGTTCCCAAACGTATTTGGCCTACCGCCCCCTTTCCAGAAAAAAATATTACTCAGCCCCTGGAAATTAATTTTTTTAAAATTTTAATAGCAGTTACTCATCGCCCCCAAATGCACCTGTGGCCATCACCGCCCCCCTGGATCGCTGCAGCGCCCACCCGGGGGGCGGTAGCGCCCACTTTGGGAATCACTGGACTACAGTTTATTTCCTACATGCATAGTCCAGATGTTCATAACTATAGTCACTTTTATTTTTTTTAATTTTTTTAAATATATTTTTATTGATTTTTTACAGAGAAGAAAGGGGAGAGATAGAGAGTTAGAAACATCGATGAGAGAGAAACATCGATCAGCTGCCTCCTGCACATCCCCCACTGGGGATGTGCCCACAACCCAGGTACATGCCCTTGACCGGAATCGAACCCGGGAATCACTGGACTACAGTTTATTTCGACGCTCTATCCACTGATCATAACTATAGTCACTTTTAAATAGGACATATTCTACTTTAGGAACACCTTTCTGTACATTTTATTTACTCATGACACATAAGGGATGCTTCCCTTTAAGTCAGCTTCTCTGGACCTATAACTGTTAATTTATAAACCTTTAATTACTTGCTTGAGTCTGGGACAAGGTCAGAAAGAACTTTCAAAGAGCCAAGTGTAACTATCAGTTGTGATTCAATCAGAAATGCAAATAAAGTATTTTGGGGTAAGTCAAAGGAAAACCATAATTTGATTTACCCACCACTTTGATTTCAAAACTACATTGGCCCCATTAAAAAACAAATTTAAATAGGTTTAAATACTGGTGAATATATTACTTGTCAGTTATAGCAATAATACATTCCAGATCCCATGAGTCTGGCATCGAAACCACTTTTGAGAATTTAACTGTCAGAGGGCTTTGTTCTAAGCATTAGTGGGTGCTCACATTTTTTTAACTGTTCTAAAATAATTTGTTTTGGTTTGATTCTGGAATGTAATTAATTAAAGACTCAGATAACTTCATTACACGATGTTTAGAATCCAATTTAAAGGGATTTTTAAAAGTAGTCAGAACTTGAAAGATAAGGTTTTAAGGTTATTAAAGATAAATCTTAAATACTTGTCATGCCTCTGTTTATAGAAGAGAGATTTTCTGTTGTTTTTTTTCTTTCTTCATTCACCTCAGCTCAAGTAAACTCAGTTATAGCACAAATGCAATAGTGGCATCCGGTGGCTTGGCCTGTGAATGACAGGTGTGTGTCACAATTATGGTCTGGGGTGCTGGGAGTCAATGCAACACAGAGACACAGAACCGTTGGGAGAATGTGGCAATGTGAGCAGAAAATGCAACCACTAGTTATATTTTTAAGACCTAAAATCATTATCAGTGAATCTGCATGGTCCTTTTAATGAAGTGCATGTAGCCTTTACAATTGAGTTGAACATAAAGTTGCAGGAAGTTATTTTTGTGGGATCCAATATGGTGTTTCCCCTCTGTATTTTTATACAGAGACAATGCCATTATTTCTCTCACAATGTTATCCTATAAGGTATAGATTAAATGGTAAGTTTTGTCTTTCTCATATTTTATAAAAGAGAAGGAGAGAAATGAGGGGAACATTTTAAAATTGTAATTCTTATGGAAGTGTGGGAAATGGAGTAGAAGAATCCATAACAAACCATTAACAACTGCCAACCTTTAATCTTTTTTTCTAAAATATATTTCTTTATTGATTTCAGAGAGGAAGGGAGAAGGAGAGAGAGAGATAGAAACATCAATGATGAGAGAGAATCATTGATCGGCTGCCTCCTGCACACCCCACACTGGGGATCGAGCCCACAACCAGGCATGTGCCCTTGGCCGGAACCGAACCTAGGACCCTTCAGTCCGCAGGTTGATGCCCTATCTACTGAGCCAAGCCAGCGAGGGCTTTAATCTTTTTTTTTAATTAAAAAATGCACAGATCCCCGAGGATATGTTTTTATTGATTTTTAGAAAAAGAGGATTTTTAGAAAAAGAGAGAGAGAGAGAAGAGAGAAATATCAATTGGTTACCTCCCATAGGCACCCTGACTGGGAATTGAACCCACCACTTTTTGTGTTCAGGACGACACTCCAACCAACTGAGCCACCTGGCCAGGGCCAACTCTAAAATGCAACTAAATCTTTGGTACTCTTTGCCTTTCTCTCTACCCTTGAAGGACATCACTGTCATAGCTTATTGTGAAAGTTTTCAGCTTTTTAGCTCTTTATTTTCATTTTTAATATCTTTATGAATAACACTAGAGACCCGATGCATGAAATTCGTGCAAGGGCCTTGGCCCTGCCCCCTCCTGCCACCACCGTGGCTGGGGGCCTCTGCCGCCTCTGCCTCGGCCCCCGCCTGCTGCAGCTTTGTCCAGAAGGAAGGACGTCTGGAAGAACATCCGGTCTAATTAACATATTATGATTTTATTATTATAGATAGTATTGATTTATCTTATTTAGAAATGTTATATAAAAATATAATTATGCTGTTAATATTCTATTAATTTTTGCACTCAAGAGGCAATTGGACTCTCATAAATACTCACATTGAGTGAAAAAATTTATAGACTAAGAATACCATAATTCTATTTATGTAATTAAATATGTATGTATATGTGTATATATATATATATATACACACACACACATATATATCTACAGGGGTAGGCAAAGTAGGTTTGCAGTTTGCATAGGAAAAGACATGCAGTTTATGATTATTACAATAGCTTTATTAATTGCACTTAAGTACAATTTCATAAGTGTTCAAATTGCCGTCTTCACTTTTTACACATTCCCATAGTCTACTTGCTATGCTGCTCTGTTTTGAGCACACACAAATATAAACTTGCTTTTGCCCATCCCTGTATTCATTTGAATTTCTACTTTTGAAAATTACCTGTTTTCATTTTTCCCCACTTTTCTATCAGGGTGCATCCATTCTTTTATTTGTTTATTGATTGATTTATGTTCTTTCTCCATTAAATATAAATTCTCTGATAAAACATATATTTATCAAATTCTTTGTTATAGATCCTGCAAATATCTAAAAACCCCAAAAAATTCTGCGAGGATTTTGTTTGGAATTTGGTTAAACTTACAGATAATTTAAGCAGAATTGACATTTGTATGCTTTTGAGTCTTCTTACCTATTAGTCAGATCTTCTTTTATGTTCTTTAATAAGGTTTTATAATTTTTCCATAAAGCTCTTAAATGTTTTTATGTGATGTGTATTTCTTAGGTTCTTTACAGATTTTGCTGCTATTGTGAATTGGCTGAATTTTTTCAATTTTATTTCCTAAATTGTTGTTTTTGACATATAAGCAGATACATTGAATTTTATGTGTTGAGTTTGTAATCAGCAACCTTGATGAATCCTATTGATATTGCTGCATTTTCTATGCCTAGAAAATTTTTTCATTTTCTTTCCAAACCTCACACATTTTTTTCTTTCTCTTCATTTCTTTTTTTAATGCATTTGCTAGCATTTCCTGTGTAATGTTGAATTGTGGCCACAATAGTTGCCTCCTTGCCTTGTTCTTGCTTTTAATGGGAATATTCCAGAAGGAAGTGATATGATTGCTCTAGGTTTTTGCTAAAAATCCTTCATCTGATTTAAGTAAAAAATCCTTCATTTATAAGTGAGATTATGCTATAGTTTTTTTTCTCTCATACTGTCCTTATTTCATGTTTGTATCAAGACTGTAGTAGCTTTACAAAGTAAGAGGCCTACTTTTCTATTATCTACAATTTCATAGAAGATAGAGATGATCTTTCCTTTGAAGGTTTGGTAAAATTCACTGCTAAAATCATCTAAGACTAATGTCTTTTCTGGGAGATGTTGACATTTGACTGTCAAATCAATTTTTTTTGTGCTAAAATTGTTTTATTCAGCTTTTCTATATCCTCTTCAGTCCGTTTCAGAAAGTTATAATTTTTTCAATAAAAGTAGAAATTTCATCTATATTTCAAAATTTATTGACATAAAATCATGCAGCAATTCCCTTATGATTGATTTTATTCATTTATATAGCATCTGGGATACAGCATATTTTTCTATTGCTAATGTACTTCATTCATTTTGATTGCTGAATAATATTCTGGTGTATGGATAGCCACAGTTTATTTATCTAATTATCAGTAGAGGATACTTGGGCTGTTTCCATTTTTGGCTATTATGAGCAATGCTGCTATGAACATAAGCATATAGGGTTTTATAGACATATGTTTTCATTTTGGGGGGCATGTACTGAGGGGTGTAGCTTCTACTTAAACACTAAAAAGGGAGGAAAATGTTACACACTAGCAACATACAGGGAAATACTGGTAGAGATCTCAGTCTGGTTTTCTGCAGCTGATCATGAGATTAAGGGTGGTTGAATAACTAGCCAAACTACCCCACATTTCTCTTGTCTCAGTTGGTTAAGAATTTTTGCTTGATCAGGTGACCCAAACTTTTAGTCTCAAGGAGTGTGAATCCTTGGTGAATCTGCCCATGTGGAGTTGATGTAGTCCTTTGTAACCTTGACCATGGGGCAGGAGGTATAAACAGACACTCTCAAGGGTAAGCCCCAGCTTCCATGGACACTGTTCTGGCTCCCATGGACTAGTAGTTTCCTAGCTCTCCTGACAGTCAGCACCAACCCTCCAGCTATCACTGTGAGCTCCCTTTTTCTTATTCCCTTCATGGCCTCAGGACATTGGAATGCCAAGTAGCAGTTTTAATTCCAGTCAGGGCAACTGGTGATGAGTTCACTGGTGGGAAAGCAACAGAATCTATGAGTATTGTTACTCCTGTGCGTGATGGTGTTGGGAAAAATGTCCATGCTCTTTCCAGCATCAAATGAGTCTTCTAACAATTCCATTCCTATGTATATGCCCCAAAGAATGGAAAACAGGTGTTCAGATAAATACACACACACACACACACACACATAAATACACACACATATGTACACACATATTCATAGCTACACTATTTACAATAGTCAAAATGTGGAAACAGCCCAAATTTCTATCAATGGGTAAATAAATGAGGTATGGACATATAATGGAATATTATCTATACATATTAATAAAAGATTAATATGCTAATTAGACCAGACATCCTTCCGGACAAAGCCATGGTGGCAGGGGCAGGGGAGAGCAGTTAGGGGCAATCAGGCCAGCAGGGGAGGGCAGTTAGGGGTGATCAGGCTGGCAGGGCAGTTAGGGGTGATCAGGCAGGCAGGCAGGTGAGGGGTTAGGAGCCAGCAGTCCCAGATTGTGAGAGGGATGTCCGACTGCCGGTTTATTTAGGCCCGATAAACCGGCAGTCGGACATCACCTGAGGGGTCCCGGACTGGAGAGGGTGCAGGCTGGGCTTAGGGATCCCCCTGCCCCCAACACAAATTTTGTGCACCGGGTCTAGTTCAGCTATAAAAAGAAATGAAGTATTGATACTGTTGCAATGTGGATGAACCTCAAACATATTATGCTAAGTGAAAGAAGCTAGACACAAAAGGTTATTTGTTGTATGCCATTGATATGACATATCCAGAATAGGTAAGTCCACAGAAACAGAAACCAGATTTGTGGTTGCCATGAGGAGAGGAGAGGAAGGATTAAGGAGCAACTGCTTAATGGGTTTGGGTTTTCTTTTGGGGTAATGAAAATGTGCAAATAGGCAGAGTTAGTTGCACAACATTATGAATGTACTAAATGCCAATGAATTATTTACTAAAATGGTTCATTTTCTGTTATGTGAATGTCACCTCAATAAAAACAAACAAATGGAACCTTCTAGAGTCTTCCATTCATTCGTTGCACATTTAAGAGACAGATTGACTTAACACTCCTCTTTGATGTCATAGAAACCCCTTTGAGAGAGCTATGTTTTTAGTGAGAAATTAACAAAACCATTTTCTCTTGTACGTCTGACGCCCTAGAAGACACCTATACCTGTGCAGAATCACTTCATGTAGTGAGTGATTTAAAGCAAAAGTAACAACCGAACTGTGGATGGTTACTATTGGTCCATTTGAAGAGATTAAGCCCCATAGGTGGGAGTAGGCCCCCAGTAGAGCACAGGTGCCCTTTCCTTTACGAGACCCCCTTAAGGACCATAATACAGACCAATTAGGTAGAGGCAGAGCCAGATGGGCGTCAATTTGTCAGAAGCTTCACTCTGTTTCCCCACATGGTTGGGGTCTGCTCAAATCCCATGCCCGGTATGGCCCAGCACATTTTTCTCAGCATTTACATCCCAAGGGGAGTTTTAAGGGACATTTAATCCTCATGTTTCTGGTTCATTTTCCCTTAACTCATCAAAACCAGGTTCTGAAAGGTTGCTTTGATCTCTAACAGGACTTGTTCACGAGAGACATGAGGCCATTACTTTCAGAACAGAAAGCTGTGCTCTGCCAAGAGCTCGGGGACTTCACAGCGTGACGTTCAAGCTTCACTCGAGGCTCGCCGACCTTTGAGACCCAGCTGGGTCCTAAACTTGGCTCAGGGAGGCCTCCCGCCCTCCAGCCTAATAAAGCCCATTAATTAACTGTCAGGCCAGCTGGGTAACAAGTGAACTTTTAGTGGCCGTGCCATTTTCTTGGTTCCAGGCCAGAAACGATAAGTATAAAACTTACACCATTAGTGAGACATTTCAGAGGGAGATTGGTATATGCATAATGAAGAGCTGCTTTCCAAATAACATGCATTGCAGGACATGAAGTTTTTAAGAATTAAAATGTCAATCAATCTGTTCACAGACACTTTCTTTGGGTTCTTTGAAATTCCATATCCACTTGAGGGTGAATTACTATGAGATGCATATTGGATTCTCTGTTCTATTGCTCTAATGTTTATGGAGTTCAATGCTCAAGGTGTAGGGGTGGGGAATAACTATATTATCAAATTATAACAAAAATTCTTACTTAAATGGACTTGAACTATCCTCTGGTGAGATAATGTTGTAAAAGGTATTAGACTGGGGTCATAGTTTAAGTTCTTCAATTTGCCAGGAATAGAAACCAACTCATGCCAGGTTGAAAAAAGAGAGGAATTTGTTGGAAAGCTATGGAGGCACGTTGCAGCATTAAAGGATGAACTGGATACAAGCCTTAGGACGGCCAGGAGCCAGTGCCAGGCAGCTCCGGGCCTCGGTGGCTAAGCTCCTAGTGTTCTCATTTTCAGATTGAACTGAGAATGAAAGGCAGAAATGTCATAGAGCAGCGGTTCTCAACCTGTGGGTCGCGACCCCTTTGGCGGTGGAACAACCCTTTCACAGGGGTCGCCTAAGACCATCCTGCATATCAGATATTTACATTACGATTCATAACAGTAGCAACATTACAGTTATGAAGTAGCAACGAAAATAATTTATGGTTGGGTCACAACATGAGGAACCGTATTTAAAGGGTTTAGAAGGTTGAGAACCACTGTATAGAGGATGAGGCCTTGGACAGGATTCTGTGAAATGTGGAGAGGACAGGCTAGGTTATCCCAGTGATTGTTACCCCCTCAATGAGGTAGTTCAATATTTAAATTGACCAGAAAAATCTGAGAATCTGAGATGAAAGTGTCCTTTGATGTCACCCCTCCTCCTTGAGCCTGAACCCTTGGGCATTCAGCACCCGTTTGAACACTTCCCATGGCAGGACACTTACTACTTTAAGGGCAACATATTCCATCATGAAATATACAAAGGTCTTATGTTGAAGTGAAATCCGACTTCCACCCTTTGGTTCACTTTCTAGACTTTGGGCACGCAGAGCAAGTTTTACACAACGTACAGGCGATAATCCTGTCTATGTTGAAAACAAATCAATGTTCCACCCTCTTAGAGTTTCCTCTTATTCTACGATACAGTTGGAGCCATGAACATAAAGGACTTTTCTGCCCTATCCAACCTCTTCCACACATTATTTAGTCTCAAGTGGCCCTCCTAGAATGGAATGCATACTCCAGACAGGAACTTCTGGACAATAAGCTTCTAGTAATGTGGCTTTGGATTGTATCAGCATGACTGTGTTGTCAGATTTACGTGTGCTGTGGCCACATGTAAATGGTTGCTGAGCCAGCTTTCCCCTGAGACGCTTGTGCCCTTGATTCTTTCCACATAAATGCGATGGGATAGGGTTCAAGTCAAAAAGGAACAATGAAAAGTCATTGTTTAGATTATTTGCATTTTTGACCCTGCCTTCCATTATATTAACTGTCTTTCCACCACCAATTGATAGGTATGAATTTTATCTTTACAAGTCATTGATTTAAAAAAAAAAAGTTGTGCTGACCAGGACCAGACCCACAGCTTTGATCTGGCCTAGAAATATCTACACAAATGGGCACTGAACAGTAGTCTTTAAGTCCAGTTCTTCAACCCACTGGGAATCAGCCCAAGTGCAGGGTTTTTTAGAATGTGGCTGGTAGAGGAATGGTTTCTCTAAATATAGATAAGATTTACTTTAAAAGAAAATGTTCTCAGAGTCTCTATTATTGTGCTAAGTGAATCGTGAAGAGCATGGAACCCTCTGTTCTGTGTGTCTGAGTGTGGAATTCTGTAAAACGCTTTTGGGAAACACTGCTGGCTTCATTTTATTATCATGTGGCGTGCAAGCTTCCTGTCGTTTCTACTGAGATTCAAATGAGAGGTTCGAGCAAGGGCTCCACTATAATCAAGATGCACTCTGCCCACAGCATGCTTCTGTTCTTGCCATCGGTTAGCCCTGTCAAAGGAGGAAAAGAGGAGAGTGAGTTAAGAGCTGAGCCAAAGGGGTGAAGAGTAAAGACGGTGCGTGTTGTCTGGAAGCCTTCAGAGACGTGACACCCCAGATCTTGAAGTTGCCAAAATATTAGGTAAATGAGAGACAAAGATAGAATCAAAGATTGAGTCAATTTACCAGCTAAAATCCAGGAGAGCCCAAGCATTGAGGTC
Organism: Myotis lucifugus; assembly: GCF_000147115.1. Lineage (NCBI taxonomy): Eukaryota > Metazoa > Chordata > Mammalia > Chiroptera > Vespertilionidae > Myotis > Myotis lucifugus. Next base: position 5,824,540 of record NW_005871084.1, read on the forward strand.
AGGACAGATAGTTGATGTCATGAACGATGGCAGCTGGGTCTTGAGTCAAAGTCCTGTGGCATCTGGCTTCACCTTTTAGCATCAATGTCCTGCCCGAGTAGACAGTGGTCCTGTTCCTGACAGTGGAGAGTTAAGAAGATTGTTTCTTTCTCTCTGCTACCTCTACTACTGTGCTTCGGCCCAGGAGGGTCTAGCCTTTCTTTGTTCTTCTAAAGGAGGGACGGAAACATAAAGTCTTTTTATTGTCTTTGGGATATCCCACAAGCCTTGATTTCTTTGGGGCTTTAGACCTTCCCAACATTCTTCTTCCCCTTCCTCCCTTCCTTTCCTAGTCATCCTTGGTTCTTTGTCCCATTTTTCATCTTTAATACTTTTCTATAGTTTATTCTTTTATAAGTTCTATATGCTCATTAGCACAAACATCTGCTCTTGGACCATTTGATTTAATTAAATAGCATTATCCTAAAGCTGGATTTATTTGTACATTCACTGTATTCCTGAGAAAATTAATTTTCAGTAAGTAGAATTATATTTTTAACACTCTTTGGGAGCTTGAAATTTATAGGTTCTTCCAAAGGGTCTTTTTCTATAAAGTTGAAAAATGCTTTTGGAAGTCCCATAATCTCTAATTTGCCAATTTTGTAAGTCTGTACATTTTGTTTTCTTAAATCAGGGTTCATCTAAATCAATAAACACTGCTTTCTAAAGTTTATCAAGTAGCAAAGGATCCGGTCAGTTGACCAGAAGTAATTGATGTGATTTCATGAGGTGTTCAGCTTTATGATTTAAGGCTCACACTTAGTAAATTAAATGAGATCATTTTATAACTACTCACAGCACTGGGCTGACTCAGTGTGTGATGTACACGATGGATTAATGAATCGACATTGGCCCAGATGGTTCCTTCTATTGTTGCCCTTCATGGCACTTATTCACCTACCAAACATTGTTGCCTAGAATATTCTGGAAACTTGGAATACAAATGCCCCTGGTTTAATTCACACCGGACAATTATGTAGAGTAATTCACTGCCAGGTACCCAACCCTAAATCCCTACACATATGTTAATTACTAATTAGATGGGGATTGATACACTTCAAGGAGCAAGCATTCTGGGAACTTCACAGATGCTGGAACACAATAGGGGCTCTTTCCTTGGACATGGAAGGGTCAAGGATGAATGGTGAGACCATGGGAAAATGACAAGCTTAAGTCCTGTTCTGGCCATGTCTCAGTAGCCAGGGAGATAGTAAGAAGGAGAAAGGTAACATTCTATTAGAATCTGCTCCCATCGTGCCTGACACTAACCTAAACGCTTTGCATGTATTGATTCATCCAGTCCTTCCAACATCCCCATTATGTAGATTCTGTTGTCATTTCTATTTTATAAATAGGCCACTGAAGCACAGAGAGGCTGTTTTACCCGAGGTTGCACAGCATGTAAATGGCAGGGCTGGGGTCTATCCAGGCAGTGTGACCCTGGAGTCCACGCCCTGGTGGTCACAGGACTCGAGCGGAAGCTGGTGGAAGCCTCCTGGCTCTGTGACGCTGCCCAAGTGAGGATATTGTTATTAGTGCTGCAAATCGCCAGCATCAGACACCAGACGCTCTCACCCACGCGGATGCTCTTGATTTACCCAGCAATAACGTAATCAAATGACTTACACACATCCTCTCCTGTTGGAACAAGTCCACAGCATCCTAGTTCTGCTCTGTTATGAAACAGAGAGATCTTAAAAACCCAAATGACCTGCAGAGGAATTAGACTTCACCCGGGATGTGGGGTGATGGCTCACTCGGGTCAGAGGGAACTGCATGGCCCCTGCTCGGAATTCTCCCCCCACTCCCACTGTTCACTCCACTATCTCCCACATCCCCATAAATCTGAGTGCCTGGTGTTGTGTCTGGATAATGAATTAGAGATGGGTATTGATGGATGAGGCCATATGAGACAAGACCTGTAAAAAAGTGATTCATTAACCCAGGCAACCTTTTATAGCTAAAAATATCAAAGCTGGGGGTTATCTTTCCCAAACACAGGCCTAGCCATGTGTCTTCTCTGCTGAAAACATTAAAGGCCCCTTGTTCCCGCAGGGAGAATCCTCAGCGCTGTGCTCAAGGCCCTCCAAGCATTGACCCCTACCGCCGCTCCCCCAGCAGGCCCTGCATGCACACATTCCAGAAAACTCCAGATACCCTCCTGCCTGGCCCTCCTTCCCTGCCCAGGGCTCCTGCTGGGGTTCTCGCTCAGCAGGCCCAGCTCAGATATGCTGCCCAGGGAGCCCTTCTCCCAGACAGAGGCTGGGCGGAGAGCAGCAGGCCCACACAGGCCACAGCTCCGGAGTCCTGGGATCCAGAACATTAGGAACAGGTGAGGGGAACCCTGAGGGGAAGAGCAGGTTCCCTGAGGCCTTGGCCCTGGGGGGAACCTGGAGGAGGAGCCAGCGCCCCACCCTTGCCCCCAGGCTCTGTGGAGCCACAGTCACGTCATAGGGGTGTCTCCAAATCCTGCAGAGTGGTGAAGGAAACCCCAGATCCTGCTCGGTAGAGGGCTCACTGGTCCTGGAGCCAATTCTGCAGAAACAGCTGGGATGGGACTGAAGAGGCAGGGGCCGACAACCCAATCAGCAGGGAACCTCCCCACCTCCGAGGAACAGAGGAACAGGGCAGGGTCGGCTTCCCTGCTGACAGGTCTCTGACTCCTGATGTGGCCACCCACAGCGAGAGCCCACTGAACCATCCTTAGGAACACAGGAGATGACGGTGAATTGAAGAGGGCTGCTCCAGGTCCAGGGAGGAGGCGGCCACAGGTGGGACTTTGCTGTCTCCCAGCCCTGGGCTGGTTCTTCTCCTGGTCCCTCCTGATCTTTCAGGATCTACCCCAGGCTCCATCTCCCACATGAAGCATTTTCTCCTCCAGTTTCCAGCACCACCCCCCTTCTCTGAATTTCTACAGCCCTAAGTTACCTGTGGTATAAAATTAAGTGCTTAAAGAAATTGTTGTGTGGGTTTTTCCCCCCTTCTGACTACATTGGAAACTACTTGAGCCATAAGGGTTATATCTCATACTTTGTTTTATCCCCAACAATACTTAGCACAGAGTCAGTGCCCAACACATATCTGTGGTTGGTAAAAACAATGCAAAGGGGTTCTCTCTCTCTCTCTCTCCCCTCCCCTCCCTCCCTCCTTCCTTCCCTCCCTCCCTCCCTCCCATTCTTTCCTGCATCTCAGCAGGAGGAGCACTGACCCAGCCTGGAGTGAGCCCTTTTGGTGGCTTGTCCAGGAAAGCCCCACTGGGGACCTGCTTTGCAGGATGGCAGCAGTTTGCAGATGGAGAGCAAAATCAGGCTGTGGGCTTTTGGAGGAGGCAAAATTATCATTTGCATGTCTCTGCGGAGTGAGAACTCTGTAATTTAGGATTTGCCTAATTACTATTTAGAGTTCCCAGGGACAGTTTCTCCTCAGGCAGTCCTGTGTCCTGGGAGAGGGGCACCATGAATGGCCCTGACGCCCTGCACAGCTGTGGCTCAAAGGTGAGACGACTCAGACAGGGCGCAGGTTAGTCCTGAGCTTGGCTTGTTTCTGGAGTCCTGATTGGTGCAGCAGTTGGAGAGGAGCAGCGCTGGCACTGTCAGTGGTCAAGGGCACATGTTTGCAGGCAGCAACTTTGGTCTGTGGCTGCTCCAATTTCAGCTCTGAGCAGCTGGTAGCCAGAAGCGAGGGGACGCCCCAGGCAGGCACACCCGTGTTCTCTCGGCAGCTGGGTTCTCCTTGCACATGCGTGGGAGGCTGCAGCCTGGCTGTTTCTCACTCACACTGTGGACGTTTTGGAAAGTTACCTACTGCCTTGGAAAATTATTATTTTTTAAATCTTGATTGTTGAAAGTATTACATATGTCCCCCTTCCCACCCCCCAGCAGACCTCTTCTAGCCAACCCCCGACTCCCCCACACTCAGCCCCCCTACTTCCCACCCCCGCCCCAGGGCTTTATCATCCTACTGTCTGTGTCCATGGGTTTATGCATATATGCATACAATTCTTTGGGTGATTTCTTCCCATCCACCCACCCTCCCTGCCTTCCCTCAAGATTCTACAGTCCATTCCATGTTTCTATGTTTCTGGATCTATTTTGTTCATCAGTTTATTTTGTTCATTAGATTCCACATATGAGTGAGATCATGTGATACTTGTCTTTCTCAGACTGGTTCATTTGGAAAAATTGTTTATGAGTGTCCCTACATAGTAGTGAGAATGATAGGCAGCTCCCTTGAGAACCCGGGAAGGAATGGGGTGCTGCAGGCTCCCCTCTTCCTAGGGCCCCCACATAGATTCAAATCAAACCTGTGCTGTCTCCCTCTATCTGAGTTTGGGGTGTCACCAGCAATCAACTTTTTTTTTAAAAGAAGGCACATCAAAAGAACAGAAGTTGTGGTCATTTTTATTAATCATGGGCAAACACCTTGGCACATGTAAAACAAAAGCACTTTCCGTTCAGCTGTTTACAACTGGCAGCTCTTTGTGGTTGTAAGTTCAGGCCACAAATGTGAAAGTCACAGGGAGCAATGTTTCCAGGTGGGGCAGGAGCCGAGCTAAGAACATGATGTTCTCCAGCTGTCCTATCTCCAGGGCCATCGCTGGATTCAGATCTCTTCACATCCAGCCAAACCTTCTACTACGCAGATCAGCCTGGCTGAAATGAAAGTCCTGGAAGTTCTGAAAGGGGCAAAAGCACATCAGACTTGGCTACATAACAGCACTAGGTTATACATAGAACAGTGTGTGTGTGTGTGTGTGTGTGTGTGTGTGTGTGTGTGTGTTTGGGTAGGTAGGCCCTGTTGACAGGAAAGGCACTATGTTGGCAGCCAGCTAGCTCACTATTGCAAAATCATGATAACAGTTACTATGTCGTGGTTGTCTTCTAAGAGCCAAATGGTTTGCATACAGTGCCTTAGTTTAATCTTCAAAGCAACTCTATCAAGTGCTACTACCCCCTTTTATAGATGAAGAAACTGAGACTCAGCTAATGTATTCGTTTGCAGGGGATGCCATAATGGCTTAAAACAGCAGAAATTTATTCTCTCACAGTCCTGGAGGTGACTGTTCTGAATTCAAGGTGACAGCAGCCCATGATCCCTCTGAGGATCTAGAGGGATCCTTCCTTGCCATTTCCTGCTCATCAGGTGGCTGTCCACCCTTGGGGACCTTTAGTTTACAGCTCCATCAGTCCCATCTCTGCCTCTGTCCTCCCATGGCATTCTCCCTTCTCTGTGTCTTGGTGTCTGACCTTCTCCTTTGTTTATAAGAACACTAGTTACATTGGGTTAAGGTCCCACCCTACTCTAGTAAGACCTTTTCTCAACATAACTAATTACATCTCAATGACCCTTTTTCCAAATAAGGTCACATTCTGATGTACTGGGGGTGAGATCTTCAGCATATCTTTAAGGGGACAAAATGCATTCCATAACACATAAGCAAAGTCTCTTGCCTAAAGGTAACACTGCTTGCAGGTACAGAAAAAATTTGAGCCCCGTACTGATTCCCAAACTCTTTTTTCCCCTATATACAAATTTATGTAATTGCATTAATTGATGTGTGTGAGTTACTCAGGTTCATTTTAGCTTTGTAATTTTAGCCACACCCCCATTTGACTTTCACTTCAGCCAGGCTGATCTGTGCAGTAGAAGGTTTGGCTGGATGGTCCCTGACAGTCAGGGCTGGGAGCTGAATCAGACTGAGGGATTGTGTCTCTACCAGAGGTCCAGTCAAGAATCATACTAAGTTTTTCTAACAGAGAGAATTTAATACAGAAATTTGGTTATAGAAGTGTTGAAAGGACTAAAGGAACAAGAGAAAGAGGTAGGGGTGGGGTGGGGAGAGAAACTATCGTAAGAACAGAAAAAGAGAAACTATGGTAGGAAATTATGTTGGACAATATGGCAGCCTAGGTCTTTGGAGAAACAGTCCTTATATAACTTTACAAATGTTTGGCTAAGGTAAAGAGAAAGAAAGGGAAATCATTAAAGCCTTGAAATGATGAGAGAGAAGACCAAAGCCACCATTCAACCCACAGGCATTCTCCATTGGTGGCCTAGACCTTGGGCTCTAAGGAGCCATGTCCCTGGGGGCAGTGGAGAGAGCCTACGGCCACACAGGCTGAGATGTCAGACCACAGCTACCTATCCAGAGGCAGCCTGCTAATGAGTGCCACTTTTGAACTAGAAAAAACACCAGACAGGAGCAGTAAGAACACTTGTTTATCTAAATCTTGGCTCTGGGCATAGGGAAAAACAAAAACCAAAGTCTCCCATGAAAGGACTCCCCAAAATGTCTCCCATGAAAGTTCCTAACCACAAGTCTACACTCATGTGGTCTGTGGCCAGGATTCATAGTTCTCAAGAGGCCCCCCCAAATCCTAAGCCCATAATTTTGTAAGAAGGTTCCAGGCTGGTAGTGTCCCAGGTGGCAGGCAGGAGCAAACAGGAAACCACTCTGAGGGAACACACTTCAAACCCAGATGTACCACAGGTAAAGTTCCAGGGAACATGAAGTCCCAACAGAAATCAGCAAACACACTAGGAAACAAGTCACCATAAGTGAGAGTCAACAGAAACCACAACCACAGAATAGGAGTCACAAAGACAGCAGGTAATACAACGATTAGAGACCAAATGTGAAATTGGTGTGCTTAATGTGTTTAAGTAAATAAATGTGCATTAAAATATAAAGAAGAAACAAAAGACCATCCACAATGACTAGGCCTTGTCTAAGAGATTTCAAGTGTAAAGGGAAAGCAGAAGTTGCTTTCAGACCCTTAGTGTTCAGAGAAACCAGAGTTTCTAGAAGGGCCTGAGTTAAAGACCAGTTTTGGGGGGATTGGGGATCTGCTTCTTTGGAGAGCATAAGCAGGTAATACCACCCGACCGACTATGAGGTATCCCCAGATGGATATGATTGGAGAGATGCTGAAAAGACAGAACATATGGAAATGCAGAGAGAGTTGTGGGGAGAGGGATCTAACTCCAAAATAGGGAAGGAAGCTTAGTGTGTCTTATTTGGGCAATATGGCAGCCTCCTCCAAGAGAGAGAGAAGTAGATCTCAATCCTTGCTCCCTGGCAGTGCCTGGTGCTGGGGAAGAACTTCTGAAGAGATGGCTTGTGGGGTACCTGATGAGGCTCAGTCTTGGACCATGGGGCTCCCAGACTTGTCAGAGATCTCTGCTCAAGCTTGACCCCAAAGCAATAGGGTTACCTGCCTTCAGGAGATCACCTTGGCTCTGGGACCTGACAGAAGTGTTGGCCATGATAAACTGGAGTCTTGGTTCCCCTCCATTCCCAGGCAAGGACCTCTGGACTCTTCTGTCCTAGGGAAAGGGGGAATTCCACTTGACAAACAAGAATGAAATTAAATCTTCTACCAGCCCGTGGAAGGCAGGTTTAGAGTCTTATTTAATTTGACTGAAATAAAATAAAGATATGTTATTTATGACATATCTGAGTTTGTGGAATGAGTGTCATATACACTACACAAGTAATCACTATACCTCAGGGGATTTTAAAGGATTTCCCCCATTTATACCAGGGGAGAACCCCTGAGAGATGAACCACTATGTCCTGGCTCTTTCTATGCAGAAATAGGGTGTGCTTGCCCCACAGAAAGGAAATTCTAGATCTTCTATGAGTTGGCTGCTAGAGGGCCCAGTCTTTCCTTTGTTTCTGGTACTTAGGGAATTGTAAAGTTGATGGGAGGACTAGGAATAGGAAGGAAATGAATAAGATGATAAGAAGATAAAAATATCAACTGATGTGCAAATTGTAGGCTACCTGGGAACACTACTTCCACCACCCACCCTGGGAGTAACTCTGTTCCACAGGAAGCTGGAAGAAAGAGTCTGAATATTCCATTTCATGCTGAAAAACAAAAGTAGAACACAAGTAGCCTCATTTCTTTAATGTTCAATTAATTCTTGGGATATTTAATCCAATGTCAATGGCTTTGCTTTACCGTTGTTAAGGAATCAACGGAAGAAGTAATTTATCCCAACGCAATCTGGTTTGGCATTATCTGTAGTTTTACCTATTCTTTTTTTATCCTTCCTGACTCTTCCTGCTTGAGAGACCTCTTTACTTATATGTGTTAGGAGGAAACTTTCTACCCACAAGAAAATGGGCTGCTTGCTTGGGAAAAGAAAGTTCCAGAAAACCAAAATTAAGGTGTGTGTGTGTGTGTGTGTGTGTGTGTGTGTGTTGTTTTTGTTTTTTTAGCATTCCTAAGCAGGATTTTCACATTCCTATTATAAGCCTGTTTTTCTTGATGTGAAAGAGTATTAGGAGCTAACAATGACAACAAAGAGAAAACATAACCATTTAAAATGGAATATATTGCCCATATATCTCTTCTTCCAATAGTTGACAAGTAGAAAAGTTGGTAAATCAGTCCAAAATTCCATGCAGCTTCTTTAACCAGTTGTTCTCTTTTGAACAGGCAAGTGAGATATAGCAAGAAGCTCTTGGCTTATGTTCAATGCCAGTGACTTATACTAAGAATTTACTTTGGACATTTCAGTGATGTCTTGTGGAGCCTGAACTGAACCATAAAAAAAATAAATGTTTAACAGTATTTCCCACAAGGGGCACTAATGCACTGAAAACCAGGCATCCTTGGCAGGCAGTATGAAGTCAGACAGAGCTTCTGCCTTTAGCCCGCAGTTTCAATTAATAAACCTCCTAGAGCATCATAGCTACAACCTTGGTGGTTTCCATCTCCCACCTACACTAATAAATTGATGTCTTGGAAATGAACTGTGAACACAATTTTAAATTTAAATATTGTGTCACCCAGAGCGAATGTGCTTTCAGTCATGATATTAGCTCAAATGAAGGACATACTGAATTGAAGATCTGGCTATGTTGACAGAGGCCTTTAGCCTAATCAAGAAATTTATGGGCAGACAAATCTGCTAGGGAGCCAGACATCTACTCTAAATCGAGACATCACAAGTCATTTAGCAGCTGATCTACAGTGTCCCTGAGCTTCCTCGAGGTCAATTAGAGGACCTTATCCATTTAGTTCAGCTTTATGACTTTAACAAATGACTTGCTGTGTTTTTGTTTTGTTTTGTTTTTCTTTCTTTCTTGGTTACCAGAACTAATAAAAACTTCATGGAGATTTAAAGACACCTAATGAAATCATGAGGGTTGGATTTCATGCCTACCTGTTCTAGATCTTGTTTGGAAATACCACATGCCCAGCTTGAAAACAAAATGGAAAGCAGTCAAGGAATTGGGCATATTGTTATGTAGCCTACACAGATCAAGGAGACTTTGAAAGGTATGAAGAATAACATCACAGAACGTCCAGTGCCTGCCACTCAACATGGAGCCAGTCACTCGTGGGTGTGATAATTTTCCTGGCTTCTGCCTCTAAAAACATTCAGTGAAAGTTGGTGACTTGGCTGGTGTTTCAGACAAAGAAATGAGGGCATGGATTGAAAACAGACAGGGCTCTAAGGCTTTAAGAATGGCAGCTTTATGTCAAAATTCCAACAAAAATAGTTACCAGGGATTTTTTTTAAGGCAGCAGAAGAGCCTAGATCTAAAATTCAGTGTATTCCCTCTCAACTAAAGCTCTAACAACGAACAGTTCTATCGCTCAGCTTCTGTTATTCTTGGCAATTCATCTCTCAGGTGGCATCAGAGGTGGCCATACATATATATATGAAGTCAGCTTATAATTAATTTCTGTTAGAATTACAAATTTAACAGCATAGGGGCTAAATATTCTCAGGAGACAGGCACCACCACAAACATGTGGATAATGGCATGTGACACGTATGAGACACAAGTGCTGACTTCCTTAATAAACAAAGAGCTCTTAAAGGTGAATAAAAAAAAATAAGTCACCCAATGGAATAATGGGCTCTCACATATATGATAAATATTTTCATCTGGTGTGACATTTCCCCTTTGATTTTATTACTTTTGTGATTTTCACAGGCTTAGTGTTTTATGTGGTCACATTTGTAATTTTTTTCTTCTTGTTCTGTCCCCTTTGTGCTTAGTAAGGCATCCTTCATTCTGAAATGCATTGATTTGACTTTGGATTGGGAAGGGCATTAATTTCTGATCCATCTGTAAAATTGGTGTGTGGTTAAAGAATAAAAATAGACTCATTTTCCTAAATAATTAGGAATAATTGTTCCAGCTTCGTTTATTGAGCCCTCCTTTCTTTCTTCACGGATGTGAAGTGTAACCTTTATCATGTATTAAGCACTTTTGTGCTAAAAATAAAGTGTGATTTCGGTGTGTGTGAGTGCATGAATGTCTCAGAGGTGTGTGCAGGGTGGTGTTTGCCACACGTGCGTGTCCTTCCTTTTCCCTCTGCCCTCCCCCCTTCCTCCCCAGAACAGAGGGAAGGAAGCCAGGGCAACATTAAACAGCTCTGCTGCTCTGGATAATGTCTGTGCAGGAAAAAAAACACGCAGGCTGAGGTTTTATAATTTAAAAACGATTACCCTGTGTCAAGCACCCTGCGGGGGACAGTCCCTGCCATGTCCTGGGCGCTCACTCCATGCCGGGCACTGTTCTGAGCATTTCCACGGATGACATCACTACATCCTCATGACCACCCACAATGTGGGTGCTGTTATCATCACCCAGATTTTAGAGATGAGGAAACGAACACCCAGAGACATCATGTCACTTCCCCCAAAGTCATTTAGAAGGACAACAACCTACACCAGCCAATCAACAAAGGTGCTGGGATAATTACCTTCCTCCACACAGTTCCCCACATCAAAGACACATGTGTTAACAGACACGTGGAGAAAGGTCCCTCAGGTGGGACTTGTCTGGTGGAAATGGACCTGGGATAGAAAGTGATGGAGCCAGGTGATTCTCTCTTTCTGAGAAACGTGGGCCACCTTCAGTTTCCAGGTACTCATCCACTCCTGTTGTTTTCATATCCACTCTTCTCCTTCCCAGGAAAGCTAAGAAGGGCTTTTCCTCTGTCTCCCCAATTCAGGAGGGCAGCATGGAACACTCACCTCAAGATCATTCGGTAGCTCAGAGAATTCTGAATCTAAACCTTTGGAAATTACAGTGGGGCCTTGACTTACGAGTTTAATTCGTTCCGAGACCGAGCTCGTTAAGGAGCTCGTTAACTCAAATTACTCTATCAACTCAATGCAAAAAATGGGCGGAGAGACAGCTGGTATCTCAAAAAACTCATTAGTCGGGACACTTGTAAGTCAAGGCCCCAATGTAGTGGCCTCTGGGTGCTTTCATTATTTATAATCAATTGTTGAGTTAACAGACTTTTTACTGAGTGTCTCAATGGGCCGGTAAGGTGACAGGCACCGGGGCGCACAGTAAGGCTGGGACGTGGCTCCCTGGCCAAGGCAGCACGGTGACTCAGGGGTCTCCACCTTGGGGACCTGCTTCTTCCTCTGAAATGGGTCTCTGTTTACATGGATTCAGGAGAACCAAACATACCTCTGGATCGAGCCTCAGGAGTCCTGGATCCCCGCACCCCCTTTGTAACTTGCCTCCTCATAACCACACCCTATTTCAGTGCTCTTCTCCCGAAGCAGGAATAGCGGCCCAGCTCTGCATTCTCTGTCGTCTGTCTCGAGCATCGTGTGTAGGTGAGTGTTTCTTGCCATATGCAAGTTGCTATATAATTGCAAAGTTTTACTCCTGGAAACCAGAAACATGTTTAGTTGATTTGTTTTTGTGTTTTGGTTGTTGTGTGCATATGTGTTCTGTTGTTGCTTTACCACCTTTGTTTGATCAGCAACTGGTTTGGCTGATCCAGACCTGATTGGCCTGTTGGCTCCATGTCAGTCTCTGGCCTGACCCTTGCCATCACTTTAAACTCCCTAAAGAGAAATGAGCTGCCTCCTTTTTTTCTTTTTATTTCTTTCTTTTGTGTGTGTGTGTGTCAGTTCAAACCACATCCTGCCCATTTCCACTTTCCATAAGACAGCTCGTGACACTGGTGGTTTTAAGATGCGGCAGGCTTCAGGCAAAGCAACATGAAAGCCTTTTTCACAGAAGTGAAAATAATTCACCCAGCGGTCAGCATGTCAGGTCTGGGCGTCATGCTCACCCCGCCCCCAACTTGATCTGAACCCCTGATTTCAGGAGTGAATTGCTACTCAGCCTTCTCTCACTCTCTACTCTTACTGCTTTCTAGATAAAAACGAAGCAGGAGGCAGGGGTGATGGAGGTGCCACCGTGAAAGGGCTGCGTGGTGAAGGCATCGACTGCAGTAGTTGGAAAGGACTTCGGCGATGCTCTAGTCAGTTTGAAGCCTGGAATGGTACCTGGGTCTGGCGGTTCCTGGCTCAAGTTCAATCTAAGGAGACCAGGGGCACCCATCGCTGCAGTTCCAGGACCAGGGGCGTCACTGGACTGGTGAATTCGTCCTGGTGGGTGGATGGGGTCCTCATGGCTGAGCGGCACATGTCCCAGCTGGACACTGTTTGCCAAGAGCCAGAATGGAACGGACTCAGAGTTAAGCCCATCCTCGAGACACCAAATAAAATAAATGTTTTGAAATCATTTGATGCTTGAAAAAGAAAAGAATGAGGAGGAGAAGCAGCGTTACTATTAATGATGAGAATATTAGAACTCCGAAATTTGTAAACTGATGGTTTGGAATCATTTGGAGCATGATGGCAGACACCACAATCTCTCCAATGCTCACAGGAAACTGGGCAAAGTGAGGGGAGAACCAGGGCTCGAGGCAGGGCTGAGAGGGAGCCAGACCCAGGAGAAGGGCTCAGGGCCAGCCTGCATGGCTGGTGTCCTCGGCGCGTGTGGCCACAGCCGCCAGGGCCCAGTGCATGCTCGGGACCTGCCCTGGTGCCTCCTTCCCGGAGGGCCTGGCTGCTCCCACCCCAGGACTCAAAGACATCTCCCCAGAGACTTCTGACCCCGAACAATGTTTTCACCAGGGTAAGGCTCTCCTTATCATTCAAGGGTCCCAGGTGGCCTGTAAACAGTTAACTTACTAACCCGGCTTTGATTCTCTCTGGGAAGCCAAGACTGAATGCCACCCTCACTCCACACATGTGACCTCCCGTTGTGCAGTCTCTCGGGGAGCAGAGCTGGGCGGGAAGGCGTCCCTGGTGAGCAAAGAGCCAGCACCTGGAAGGGGCCGACCCCAGACCTGCCCCAGCGTGAGTCGGAGCTAACTGTGGGCCCCGTGTGGGGACAGTTCCCCTTTGTCAGTTTAACGGACGCGAAGGCGCAGATAAGAGGTGCCGCACTGGGCTCACAGGTTGCACAATCAACCACTTTGCCAACTGAGGGAAGAGAGGACCTTTTCCCACCCCTCTGGTCAAAAACGACTTTCTTTCAGGGCTATTCTCTCCGCATCTCCCCGCCAGCCCCTATTTTCAGTTTTCAAGTTGGTCTTAGCTGGGTGTGGGGTTTTGGGGGGTGGGGAGAGTGGAGGGAGATATTCCTTACCCTCCTTCCAGCTCGGGCCTGGTATTTGCCTCGGCCTCCTGCTCCTTTTCCCGCCTCAAGATGTGCCCGGGGCTGCTGTGCATTGTGGCCCAGGGCTGGGTGCCTGCGGGGGCCAAACCTCAGGCCTCACGTGGGATGAGCTGATGAGCTGAGCCGTGTGGCAAACAGTGACTTCGGTGCTGCGGCATGGCCAGCGGAATCGCGAAGCCTTCTGCTTGCCCAAGAAGGACATTCTCTCTGGCAGCCGCATCCCCAAACTCACACCCAGCTGCTCGCCAGCCAGTCGGGCCCTCGTGCTGCCACGGAGAGCGAGTCGCCTTCCCTTTGATGAACTGGGCCAGCACCCTGTGCTCCCACACCATCTGCACAGCCTCCCAGGCGATGGCTGCTCATTTGCTGCATCCCCATCACAGCCGTCTGTCTGAGCAGGTGCAAGACTTCACGGAGACAGCGAAGATAGAAAATGCGCGGTTTTACCTGATTATTAGCTAATTCAGCCACGCACTCTTGGGCGATGCGGGGCCCTCTGGTGCTTCAGTCCTGCTGTGGAGGAACTGCGTGTCCCATGGACCATCCACAGCAGGGGGGCTTTTAAAACTCAAAGGCAGGATAAGGCACAGCTGCGATTGCACTGATAGGCACCAATGCTCAAGGAAAAAGTCAAAGACTAGGAGAGGCAAACAACCCACAAAAGAGTGAGACCTGGAGAGAAAGCAGGAGAGGGAAGACGGGTGAGGGGAGCATGGGAGGTGCCACCCGCAGTTTGCACAAACTTCAGCCCGGGGCTTGTTGGACCCAATGCTGCTGCAGCCCATGTCGCAATGCAGCCAGACCCTGAGGCCAGGAGAGCCAGACGGCCGGGCACAGCCCTCCCACCAAGGCCACTCCTCCTCTGGGTCCCTGCCTGGGGTACTGCTGGCGCTGCCCCAGGACTGTGTGGAGAGGAATGACCAGCTCAGATGGCCCTTTGTTCCTTGATCTCTGCTCCTCTGGGCTCAGGTGTGAGGGACCTACAGCCCGGCTCCCTGCCAGCAGGGCAAGGGGGACCTTGGGGCCCGAGCCCATCGTCATCTCACCTGTTCCCGGACATCAAGGGGAGGAGGCTCGGCGAAGCTCCAAGTTTCTAACAAAATGGGCTTAGACGGGTCCTGTGGCACATCCAAGGGTATTGAAGCTCCAAAGGGAATAAAGGCTGTGATGACCACACAGTGCTTTAGATCAAGCCTCATGGGGGGTGCAGGTGTGAAATACACATTGCACTCACACTGCTCCCACTTCTCACCCAGGGGACACAGGTGAGCCAGCAGCGACCCTGACTGCCTGGTTCTGGCTCCTGTCTTCATGGATCTGATTCCTGTTCTGGGCTGGGCCTGGAGCTGGGAGGAGGGGGAGGGAAGGTCACCGTCTTCCCATGGGCTCATGTTTTACCGTCACTGAATTTAAACAGATGTGGTCAAGAATGGTGGGTCCCCAGGCTGACACCTCCCCACCCCCACCCCAACTCTGCCATCCATATCTAATCCCTAACCCCCACAACCCCCACAGTGGATCTCCTCTGGCTTCCTCTCCCCCTCCTGTGGGACCACCAGTTGCTCACCAATAATTCGAAGCTGTGTTTTGTGACAGAGACAATAAGTGTCAGCAGTTTACCTGCTGTGCATGATGCCAAGACTAAAGAGAACGAAACGGTCAAGGGAGAGTGTTGATAAGGGAGAGTTCACTGTGAACCTGCGAAAGGATTCCTGGAAACCCACTTTTCACCTGGGATGGGGAAAGAACCCAGGTCTTCCTCGGTCTGAGTTCCTTTATCCTCACGGTGTCTTTTCCTTGTCGGGGCTTCTGGCTCCTCGTGGGGCCCTGGGCCTCCTCTGCTTCTCCACCTCTCATCCTCACTCCTGATGCACAGGGCACCGACAGGCACTTTCCCATCGGTGCCCACCTGGGAGGGACGGCCTCTTGTCACCGTGATGTGGGCAAGTACATGAGCATCTGCAGGGAATAAAGATCTTCCTGGGGTATGGCCGGTGGGAGGCAAAGTCTCCACATTTTAAATGAGCTCGTCCGTAATGAAGAGGCGCTGACAGATAGATAAAGAAATCCCTACCTTTTTCACCCGCATTCCTACTTAGACTGTGCCAAGTTGTCTGCACCTAGATAAAGGTTGGAAGGAGGACGGTGTCAAAGATTGGAATGGTGGGAGACTGTGTGTGTGTGTGTGTGTGTGTTTCTGTAGGTGTGTCCGTGTGTGTGCATGTGTGCATGTAGGTGTGTGCATGCATGTGTGTTTCTGTATGTGCATGTGTATGTGTGTGTGAATATTCAAGGAAGAGGGGGACAATTAAACATGATTGGAGAGGGTGGAGTAAAGTATTTCAGAAGCCCTTGGTTAGTGGTCAGGTGGAGCCAGGAGAGAAGGGAAGGGGACAAGGTCCTGTTGCGGAGGTGTGGAGGGCTGAGCACAAGAAAGAAACCAGAAAACCTCTGTCTTGACTAGAACCTGGTTCAAGATGCACCTTTTGGATTCCTTAGGACCCCCATTGTGTTAGACAAGTCCTGGTCCTTTAAAATAGAAATTGGAGAAAAAATCCTTTTGAGGGAAAAGAGAGAGAAGAATCAGGAGCTTCTCTGAGTTGGGACAAACCCAGGCCCACATCAGCACAAGCAGGTGACAGCTTCCGGAGTCTGCCAGCCAGGGAAGAATGGTCTCTCCACTTCCCTGGGCGGGAGGTCCAGGGGACCCTGCAGTGATAGAAATCTTCCACTGGTCACTCCCTTTCGATATCAGCTGGGAAGCATTTTCTAATGAAACAACATGGTAAAAAGACAGAAGACAACTGAGGTCAAGACTGGCAAAGCCAAGGAGAGTGCCTGGATTGGTGCCACCGGGAGCAGAAACCCAGCTTTCAGGAGGGAGAGTCCTGGGAGGTGAGAAATGACTTCAGGCTGGGACCCCATGGCCTTGCCGTCCATCTCCCGAGTGTGTTCTGTGGGACGTTAGTCAGTGTCATTCATTAAAGGAAGCTCTCCCACTAGTTGAGTTTCCGCAGCACTGGGTTCATCATTGCGGGACTTCTCACAGCCTTTGCAATGGGAATGTGACTCGACAAAAGGAGATGTAACCTCTGGTCTTCCTCACATGTATTTGACAATGGGACCCTGTTTCTGCAAAGCGCCTCCTGAAGCCGGTGTTCCCCAGAACACTCTTGCGGAAACACTGCGGTGCCAGTCACTGGAAATGTGGCTAACATGCTAACTTAGAAACTTGAGTGCAGAGCCCAGGCTCTCATTCTACGAATCTATGAAGTTTACTTAATCTTGCTTTGTACCCTAGAAGCCAAGACCCCTCCCCGCTCCCCCCCACTCCAGCCTCCCCTTCCCCGAAAAGGAGCCTTAGAACAATGCATGTGCTGGTCTTGACCTGCCTGCAGGCAGGAGTGGCCACCTTGACGATGGCTCTCCTCTAGCCCTCCTGAGAGCAGGAGGGAACTCAGCCCACTTGGCAACCCTGTGCCAGGCTTGGGAAGCACTCTCCCCAGCCCTCCACCACACCTGTACAGGTACACCTGGAACCCACTCTGTCTGAGTAACACTCTGCCTCGGGGAAGACAGCCAGCAGGGTCTTTAGAACAGCCGAGGGTCATGGCCAGATCATAGTAACAATAATATGACTTCGTTGCTATAGAAGAGAATTCAGAATAAGGAGGATCTTGGACGCCATCCAGATGGTATTAGTTACAAAGGAACCAGAAGCAATGCCTCAGAGGGAAGGGCTCCTCTGAGGAGGTCCTGAGCCCGAGGCACTTGGGATGGGGAGACTTTGGAGAGTATTTAGGAAGAAGACTGGTCAGTCAGCATAGTTACTGGTTGCACAGCCCCCGGTGGTGCGTCTCCCTGGGAGACAGACAATTTGGCAGGTTGGGAATCTAGAGACCAGAACATCTAACCCCAGTCCAGCCACCGATGGGCTGGCTGACCCCAGGGCAAATCACTTTGTGTGGTTTCCTCATTTGGAAAGAAAAAAATAAAAGAGATAAAATCTGATCTACCTCTCAGAGGTTTGGGTGGTTTCTGTTTTGCTTTTTGTGAAGAGCAACTAATAAAAATGATACCAAATCCCCTCTGAAAATAAATACAGGCTCCATGCATTTTTAGCAATAATAGCGCGGATTCAAATTGGGATTGTGGCTCAATTTACCACGATAAAATCACTGGTAAATTTCTAAAAAGTCACTCCTTTGTCCACATACCTTCTCCATAGAAAATGGTTTTCTGTTAGGAGAAAATTAACGGACACTCCAAGTCATTCATTGGGGGATTTATGCATTTCTTTTCCCCAGTTGAATAGTGTCTCTCTCCGACTTTGCATTTTGGTCATATTTCAGAAATGGCTGAACTTCAGATTCTGAACTCTCACTTACTGAGAGTGAATTGAGAAAAATAATGAGATTAACAGATAAGTAAACAAACATTTTGATTGAGGCTGGAACCGTAGCTGTACTTCGGGCTGCAGTATGGAATTACATGTTTCCATATTCTTTGTTGGTCTGCATGAAACCCAAACCCAGAAGGTTATATTAAACATAATCACCTCACTCCTCGGGGCCCTAGAAAGAGTTTTAAATGTGGCAACTTAAAGGTGTGCAATTGTGCTGACCACAATGGCACAAATGAGTGTTTTTGTTGCTTTTGTTTCTTTCAGAAAAAAATTAGTTCTTGGGGAGGGCAGGAAAGTACCACATTTCAGACCCCCTCCCTGACAAAGGGAAAATACCTTGATGGACCTCACTGATCCCTTAGGAAAGGTAGAGTAGATGGAAGGAAGTCTAATGCAGGTTTCATGTCATGAGAACCTGGAGCCTGGCCCTCAGGGGTGCTTCTAAGTGGAAACTACACTTCATTCGATATTTTTTGTGTAGTGAGTACATATTTCATGGACTCCTATCTTAAAAGCTTCTGATTGATTGGTGGTTGGGAGCCAGCCCTCTTATCTAACTGGACCAGGTTCCTGTGTTCCCTCCAAGAACCCAGAACATCCAGGAACAAGAAGAGCTCGCTCTGTTCCTTCTCCGCTGACGTCATGTTGTTGAGATCCTTTCTCCTTTGGATTCTAGGTGGCCTTGCTAACAGCAAAGCAGGCATGTGGCTCACTGAGCCCTGCAGCGCCCCTTGCTCACCAGCAGAGGTGCTGAGAGCTCACTGTCAGCCAAGGAGCAACCTTCCATCGGAGGCAAGGACCTCAACCTCCACCGCTTCTAATTTTCCTGACATCAGGAGGGACCCCGCAGAGCTGCCTTGTCCAATGCATATCCACTAGCCACATGATTATTTACATTTAAATGAAATCAAGTTAAATAAAATTTAAAATTTAGTTCCTCGGTCCCACCAGTCACATTTCAGATACTCAAGGTGTTGACCAGTGGCAGGTAGAGAACATTTCTGTCACCAGAGAGCCCATTGGACTGTGCTGCCTCAGAGATTACCCAGCCTAGGCCCTCATTTAAATTCACTGACTTTTAAAAAGCTGAGACCCAAAAAGGTTAAATGACTTTTTCAAGGATTTTCCAGGGATTTGTGAGAATATATTTCTTGGCCATTTTGGAATCCTGGAGGATGCCCTTTATTTGAATCTTGATTGTTTTAAAATAAATTTTTTTATATTAAATATATGTTTGATTTTTGTAAGTGAAATCATCTAATATAAAGATGGTCTTGTAGTATAAAAACACTGATCCTTTTTGGAGATGCGCAACACTGTATAACCAGCAGTTCTCAACCTGTGGGTCGCGAGCAATGAAAATACATCCTGCATATCAGATATTTACATTATGATTCATAACAGTAGCAAAATTACAGTTATGAAGTAGCAACGAAAATAATTTTATGGTTGGGGGTCACCACAACATGAGGAACTGTATTAAAGGGTCACGGCATTAGGAAGGTTGAGAACCACTGGATATTTTCCTATTTTCAATGACGTGTGAATTTCACAAGGAAGTGGAAATCTGAATTAATTTTGGAAACCGAGAAACAGGACTGTATTGATTCCCTATCCTGGGTTGTGCTGGCAACATTGTGATGCTGCTAAAGGCTCCAGGAACACCGGACTCAATGACATGAGAAGGCCGACAGTGCCCTGGAGTTGCAGGACCTGTCATTGTAACATCCACAGTCAGTCAATATCATTGGTCAGACCTGGGTGAAAGGACCAGGCTTACTACAGTCTGTGTGTCCCGAATATTCTTCAGAGACACTTAGCCCAGTTAGAGCCAAGATAGACAATAAATATCTCCTCCCTCAACCAGTTTCTCATGCCAGATATCACGGGGCCAGAAGTCACAGTGGTCAGGTGGCTGAAGCCTTGCTCAGTTGCAGAAATCAAATATGAAGAGCCAAAAAGCATTAACGATGGGGAATTCAGAACTCAGGACTCTTGAAAAAGGTCCCCTCACTGTGTGGTGCCAGGTAGGTACTTAACGTATCGGGGTGGAGAGAACAGTTTGTAAAGTATATAATTGTCTAACCACTGTGCTGTGCACCTGAAACTAATACAAAATAATATTGAATGTGAATTTTAACTGAAAAATAAATTTTTAAAAAATGTATACTGTTCAATAACTTACCAAATAAAAAATATATACTAATAAAAATAGAGAGCCCTGGCCAGGTGGCTCAGTTGGTTGGAGTGTCATCCCACACACCAAAGATTGTGGGTTTGATTCCCAGTCAGGGCACATACTTAGGTTTTATGTTCAATCCCTGGTTGGGGCACATATGGGAGGCAACTGATCAAAGTTTCTCTCTCACATTGATGTCTCTCTCTCTCTCTCTCTCTCTCTCTCTCTCTCTATCTCTCTCTCTCTCTCTCCCCTCCCTACCCCCTTTGTGAAAAATCAATAAAACATATCCTCAGGAGAGGATTAAATTTAGAAGAGAGAGAGAGAGAGAGAGAGAGAGAGAGAGAGAAAGCTCCTCCCAGAGAAAAGGCCCAGAAATGTCATCTGAGAGCCACCTTTCCAGCTAGGCTTCCTTGTATACAATTTGTCTCCATAGAGATCAAAGGAAATTCTGGGTAATTGTTTTAAGTTATTAATTAAATGAAATTGATCTGCAATTATTCCAATGCTTAACTGAACCATGATATAGAGAGAAGATAACAAAGAATCTGGGCTCACCATGATCTTTATTAATCTCCTTGTTATAATGAATACCTCTCCTTATGTGCTTCTGAGCACTTGCAATAAAGAAATAAAAGAAAGCAATGGAGCATCTCCTCTTGGCACAGTGGGTTGTGTTTCTCTGACTCTGGGGCCTTGACTTGTTGAAGAAGACACTATGAAAGGCCCGTGTCCCCATGGATGTGATTTCACTGAACAGACACTGAGAATTGGGGCAGTGGAAGAAGTTCTGGCCAGTGCTTCAAGTGAATTCCATGATTCAAAGGTGTATTCCAGAATAATAAACCAACTTGTAAGGACCCAAAAAACAAGAGACCAAGGTGAGAAAGACCAGATGAGGTATGGGGCATACATCAAATAGGTCGGGCCAAGTAAGGGCCAGAGCCCAGAAGGTCTGAGAATTAGGGAACCCAACAGTAGTATTCTGCTCTCTTTTGTAATTCTGCCCTGTATGGCTGAGCAAGGGCTCACTGAGTTTTCCAGGAAGTGCTGAGGTGGGGCAGAAGGTGAGGCCTTGGTGGCAGTGCCAAGAGTACCTTCCTCCTCTCCAGGTGAGACCTTCTCCCACCTGGACTCAGTCTGAAGATGTGAGGTGCTGTGCCGTGCCTGAAATGGGCCCTCTAGTCTATAGCACCCTGACCATCCAGGTGCTGGTGTACTCACATTTCTTGGAAATAATAATTGGTTAAACCAGATTTTTTTCCTAACCCTGGACCTATTTTAGGAAGGAAATGGAGGAAGGGAGAGCTATAAGGAAGACTTTTTCCTTGTAGACTTTGAGGACAGAGCTAGGAAAGAATTTTAAGTGGTCCAGAGGAGGAGTGTGGTGGTTCATAAAAGATAGACAGGAAGCAAGATGAAATGAAACCAAGGAAAATTGCTGAGCTGTGGTTGTGGAAGTGAAGGCTGAGTTTTAAAGAACTTGTCCCCACAGACGATGGTCTCTAGAGTTCCTGGATCAGGATGTGAGGATGGCTAGGAGCTGATGGCATTGGCTGATGGCAGTGAGGACCAGTGTGCCTGGAGGAGAGCAGGACTACAGGTTCTACTTTACACATAGGACACTGTGCTGATTTTGGCCTCATGGGCATTCTGGTGAACTCAGAAAGGAAAGTCTGAGATAGTTAGAAAACTCAAACCTCAGCTCCAGGACGATGAGCTATGAGGCTTTGTGAAAATGAATTTCTCTGAACCTCAGTTTTTTTAATCTATTGTGGCAAGTTGAATATGGTCCCCCGAAGATGTCCATGTCCTAATCGCTGGAACCGGTGAATGTGTCACCTTAAATGGTAAAATGGGCTTTGCACATTGATTAAGTTAATGATCTTGAGATAGGAAACTATCCTGGATTGTCTTGGTGGGCTCAATGTCATCCCAAAGTTCTTAAGAGAGAGAGATACAGGCGTGAGAGTGAGAATGAGAGAGGGGATGTGATGATGGAAGCAAAGACTGCAGGGGTGATAGGAAGAGAACCAGGTAACATGGGCAGTCTCTAGAACAGTGGTTTTCAACCTTGGCTGCACATTAGAATCATCTGGGAATCTTTTTAAAATCCTGATTTCTGGGGCTCATCCTCCGGAAATTCTGTTTCTTTGTTACTAAAGTTGTGGCCCCACCCCATAACAAAGAAACAGAAGCTGACACTGGTATTAGCCCAGTGGGACTTATAAAAATTCAACAATAATGATACCCACCTGATAGGGCTTCTGTGGCAGGTTAAATAGGACAAGTCTACAGCACATAACACAGTGTCAGCCAGGTAAGTGATGGATGGTTTTATCATGTGTTTTTAAAAATTGCATTATTAGATCCCGGGTTGGTTCCCAATTCTGACTTAAAACCCACCCATTACGCTGCACTAAAGCCAACTTGGGGTGGTTGGAAATGGATGCAGCTCTTCCAAAGACACTCTGGTGAAGTATTTTAGAATTATCGGAACCCAAGAAGATGCTCCCGAGGCCTTTATCTCAGAAAGCTTTGGGAGACACAAGAAGTCCCGTATTCCAGCTCCTCACAGCTGTATTCTTGGCGGTGTTCACAGGATTGCAGGTGCACTTAAGGCACGCTCTCAGATAATGCAGCAGTGAAGGCTGAAAAATGTCAGCAAGCTATGTGGCTGTGAAGTGGGTGAGAAGGACACAGAAGATGTCATTAACAAATGGCTGGCGGCTGCCAGGGTGTTGCATAACTCTGGTGACTTCACTTGATAACTTCCTGATCACTCATGTGGATCCCTTCTAGGTTCCTGCCATCCTCACCGGCTCTATTTTGTGCCTGAGAGACTGACTATACAAATGGACAAGGGCCAGACCATACCTAAAAATTGAACTTTAAGCTGTAATCCACAGCAACCAGCTCAGGAAACCAACCCATTATCCACAATAACTAGCCCAGGAAATCAGTCTGCTCTCTATAAATCAGACCTTAGGAAGTCAGACCTCTATCTCTAGTAACAATTTAGGAAACCAAACAAGAACCGCTGAAACCAAATCAGCCTGGGATGGCCAGGGTTCGATTAATAACTGACAGCTTCCCTGATCTTTATCCCCACTTCCAACTTAGGATCAACCAGAAAAATATGCTCCCCAACCCATCACCTAGGATGTCTCATGTCTAATTGGCCCTCCTATGGCTTCCCCAGTCCAACAGCCCCAAATCGGGGCACACCTGAAGCCTTCCTTTTATTTCTCTGCAAAGCTTTTCCTCTCTTCTGCCTGCCTTTGAGTCTCAGCCAAACGTAAGTGATGGTGCTGACTCCCTGCTATAAAAAGCAAGCTCTGAATAAATAGCCTTTGCTTGTTCTCATTTGGTTGGTATTCATTCATTTCCACACACCACACGTGGCCAAAGTGGATTTTAGTGTGAGAATGTGCTCTCTGCACCTGGCCATGGACAGATTTAGTCATGTGATCAGATCAGAGTGACAATGACTGTGGCCACATGAAGCCCAAGACCTCTCTTGGTTTCTGTCTTTGTGGCATGTACATGGCTTCCCCAGGAGTAGGGGATGAGTGTGATGAAATAGTGACTGAGTTCTGTTCGAACTTGAATTAGTTCTGATACCACTGGGTAGAACATAAAGAAAGTAATTAGTGAAGGCAAATGGGAAAAGCCCAAAATTGGAATTTCGTTTTTAACTAACACTTGGGAGAGGACAATTTAGAAATGAAGACAACATATTTCCCTAATCCCCTGCACATAGATCTCATTTTACAGAAAACAATGAGAAGGTAAGTTTTAAGTGGTGTCACAGGGAATGTTAGAAGCTAACGTAGCTAATCGAAAAGCTATCAGGGCAAGGAAATATCCAGGTGGTTATGGGGTAGAGATATTGCAGGAACTCTCTGTAGACATCTCAAATTGTTGGTCTTTGAAAATAAGGTCTATGTGCAATGCTCTCTGCAGTGTCATTGTCAAGCTTGCTACTAAGTTTATGACAGGTATTATCAAGATAGATTCTCATGATATGTACCTGGCTCCAAGGACCACAGTTGATTATTATTCTGGGGGATCATTTCCCTCTCTCTCTCTCTCTGTATACAAAAATAAAAAGTCAAGGTTTGGTAATGGTTAAGAAAATTGTTGACATTGTGGTTAATTATAGGAATTTGCTTCTTTAATTCAGTTTTTTAATTTAAATCCTTACTCTGTGTTTGTAGATATTGTGGGTTATTATTTTCCGTGGCTGCACAGCTTTTAATGGTTTGTAACAATAAATAATGTGATTTTGCCCTAGCCGGCTTGGCTCAGTGGATAGAGCATTTGCCTGTGGACCGAAGGGTCCCAGATTTGATTCCAGTCAAAGGCACATACCTCAGTTGCAGGCTCCTCCCCAACCTGGGCCCTGGTTGGGGTGTGTGCAGGAGGCAACCAATCGATGAGTCTCTCTCACATCGATATTTCTCTCTGTCTTTCCCTCTCTCTTCCACTCTCTCTAAAAATCAATGGGAAAATATCTTCAGGTGAGGATTAAAAACAAAAACAAAAAACCCATACACACAAAAATAAATAAATAAATAAATAAATAAATAAATAAATAAATAAATATTGTGATTCCCCATTTTATATGGCACTATACCATCTTGATGCTCACCATTTTGATGTCCTCACACCCCTATCCCAGGAGGCTGGTGGGACAGACAGTGTACCCATTTAGCTGGTGAGAAACCTAAGCTCATACTTTTAGCAAGCTGGGATTTGAATCCCCGTCCTTTTTTTAAAATTTAATAGGGAGGGTTGTATGAAAGCAATGAGGAGGGAGGGAGGGAGGGAGGGGAGGGAGGGAGACATGGATTTGTTGTTCCATTTATTTACGCATTCATTGGTTGCTTCTTGTATGTGCCCGGAGCAGGGATTGAACCGGAAACTTTGGCGTATAGGGACGACGCTCTAACCAACTGAGCTACTCGGTCAGGACATGAACCCAGATCTTTCGATATCAAGTATTCAACACCCATCAACAGGGTTCCCAATACTTTCATTGAACACAATACAATTTTGTTGCCCCTTTCAACTGACAGCCAATGTTTCAAAAGTAAGAACTCTTAAGGGAAAGTCTGAAAAAGAGGAGTTGAGGGAGAAGGAGGGAAAGATGCTTTGCGGCCATAGCATGTTAATTAGTGTGTGTGTGGCAGGGAGGGTTGGCAGGGGGGGTGGGGGGGCATGAAGGCAGGCAGAGGAAGTCATTTATTTTACAGACATATTTTTTGTGTGTGAGCTGTAAAATATTGAGATACAGAGTCTAGAGCTGTGCAACCAACATGGTAGCCACCAGCCACTAGCCACACGTGGCCATTGGGCATTTGAAATGTGGTTCATTTGAACTGAAATATGCTCCAACTATCAGTTCCGCACCAATTTAAAAGACTTCCTATAAAAAAAGAATGGAAACTACCTCAATAATTTTATATAAATTAAATAAAATATATTATTAAAATGAATTTCATGTATTATTTTTAATTTTTAATAGGTGACTCACATTTGGTGCTCACATTTTATTTCTATTGGACAGGGCTGGTCCAGAGGTTTCCCCTTTGGATGAAACAGTCACTGTGGAGGTGAAGGAAAGCGAGGCCGGGAGGCTATCACTGCCTCAAACAGGACAGAGACTCTGCTCTCAGAAGGCTGGTCCACCCTGCCCTTGGGAATGGGGCCCTTATTTGCAAGACATCCAAGAAGCAGCAAGAGTCCCACGTGGCCATTTCAATGGAAATATTTTTAAGTTCTGAAGCCTAGTTTCTTTCCTAAACTCCCCCCAGGCAAAGTGGATTATTGCTTCCTGGAAATCGAAGCAGGGGACTTGAAAGTGTTTCATATTAAAAACAGAAAAGCTCAAGGAGGAGGAAAATAATTATGTTTCTAAAAGCTTTTTAGAACAAATGCTTGCTTGTGAGAAATAATTTTCCTATAAATATTTTATTCCTCCTTCTCTTTCTTCTGTCCCCCAGCTGAGGATTTCCACATGGACACAGGAGATGATGTCCCCCTTGGGAGAGAAGATCAAAGCCCCCCGGCCCACTTGCTGCTGAGTTTGACTCACAGTCTTTGCAGTGTCTGCTTCCACCCGCCTGCAGGGCTATGAGATGAAGTGGGCTCAGAACCTTGGAAAAACAGACAAAGAACACAGAGAAAAATTCAGAGCTACATTGCATCTGAGTCGGTTGTTTCAAACAAAAAGGTTCAAGGGTTGGCTAGAGAGAAATGCTTATGGTTTGTCTGTGGGAACCTGCCCATTCTGGAAGAAGTTTAGTAGTGTAAGTGGTCAATTACTCCTGATTGATGCTAAAGATAACTAACTAAGGAAAACAAACAGCCCATTAAATGGTGTTTCCCAACCAAAGTCCGTGTGCCCAATGCTTTGAAAGGCCAAAACTCAAAACGTCAGGGTTTGGAGTAAGGAAAGGTTTACTGATGGAGAAGGTGTCAACAAAGAGGATGAGAGACCTGGTGATGCTTCAGATCCATCTTGCTTGCTGGAACAGGCCGAGGGATTTTAAGGGGCTGGAGGAACAGGTATGCAGAAGTGGGGTGAGTTTTAATCGGAGGACCTTGAAACTTGGTCATTTATGTAACAGGGCATCAACACCAGATCTTCCTGGACAAAGAACCTTTGGTTTCTGAAAGGGTTCTGGTGTTGCATTTCCGGTTATGTCCTGGTTTGGTTCCACATGTGTGTGGGGTGAGGGAGAAAGAGGCTTTGGTTTCTGGTGCAGCTGGAGGTCAAAGTCCTCTCTTCTGCGCATGCACGGGCTACGTGACTTGCAGTATTGGTTTGTTGTTTCTGAAGAGCAACTCACTATCTCATTAAACAAGATAGGACCATTTTGAGCTGGTTCTGCAGGTGCAATGGGACTTGAAAATATTTAAAGAACAGAAAACAGGGAAGGCACTAGAACAGTGGTTCTCAACCTTCCTAATGCCGCGACCCTTTAATACAGTTCCTCATGTTGTGGTGATTCCCAAGCATAAAATTATTTTCGTTGCTACTTCATAACTGTAATTTTGCTACTGTTATGAATCGTAATGTAAATATCTGATATGCAGGATGTATTTTCATTGTTACAAATTGAACATAATTAAAGCATAGTGATTAATCACAAAAACAATATGTAATTATATATGTGTTTTCCGATGGTCTTAGGCGACCCCTGTGAAAGGGTCGTTCGACCCCCCAAAGGGGGCAAGACCCACAGGTTGAGAACCGCTGCACTAGAATAAGAGTTCCAGAGGCTAAAGACTGGGCCTTAATAATTCCTAACACCTAGAGCCCAGCTCCACACCTGTCCTCAGAGTGAAGCTCAGCAAATGATCAACCTATAAAGAGCTTTGAGTGGGAATGATGTGCCCAAGGTGTTTAACTTGGAAAACTGAGGAAATGATGGTACCACTGATAGAAAAGGGGAAGCTAGGGAAAGACCTAATGTTGGGAGTAGAGATCATAACTTAGATTTGGTTGATGTGTTGAAATGATAGTAAATATCCCATGGCCCATGGATAGCAGGTAGCTGAAAAGAGGACTCAAGATTATCTTTGATGACCAGCAGCATCAAGTCAGCTCTTAGCTAAGAAATCGTAATCACATTTGGTATAATCCCTTTTTAAGGATGTTGATACATAGGGTGTATACAAATGGAGGAACTAGGATGGTGTAGGGCTGAGAATTGTGGCC
Organism: Myotis lucifugus; assembly: GCF_000147115.1. Taxonomy (NCBI): domain Eukaryota; kingdom Metazoa; phylum Chordata; class Mammalia; order Chiroptera; family Vespertilionidae; genus Myotis; species Myotis lucifugus. The sequence continues at coordinate 5,852,360 of NW_005871084.1, forward strand.
AGGACATTCAGCTTCAAGGAGCAAAGCTTACAGGAATATGTTTTTGCTGTCTTTGCATGCAAGGGCCTGACCTGCAGCAGGGGTAGACTTGCTCTGTGCTGGGAGACCATCCTCACGGGTCACCCATGTTTCTGGTCATGTTGCAATCAAGACACCGACGGCTCTTGGTTCCAGACTGTCTTTCCAGGCATGATATATAGCGAACAGCTTTGGGAGGCAGCGGTAAGGTCTCCCTCCAGAGCAAAACACAGATTTGCTTACAGCCTTGGAAGGCACACATGGTATCTTCTTTCACAGAAAATGGCAGACGTGCTCACTGCTCATTATCAAAGATTCTAGTTTTCTAAACTCTTGAGCTCAGTTCCTCTCCTATATCACAACCCACTTTGAGGGCAGATGTCAGCAGATCCTCTTCACGTGGGAACTGGGGCTTGGGGATCTGGCTCCAAAAATGCTGCAATTGCCCTGAGTCGTTGTCTCTGACCCAGGAATCTCATGTTTTCAGCCAGCATCCATAAAATGGTGGCAGGCTGGCTTGTCTCAGGCCCTTCAGAGGTTTTGAAAGTCACCCTCAGGGATCCTTATTCTGGATCTAAGGAACTGTAGGAGACCCTGAAGGGAGTCTATAATTAAAGCCAAGTCAGGGAGAGTTCTTCTCCAGGGGATGAGAAAAGAGAGAAGAAAAAAATGGGCCTCATTGCTTTTGGGCATGCCTTTCATATGAACGTGGGCTCACATATTTCAGCAGCATATATTAAGGATGATATAGGAGCATACAACCCAAAACACACAGACAGACAAATGACAAGTAGGATAAGGTGGACAATGGGCTGCAGGGTTTTTTTTAATAATACAAAACCAAAAGAAGAAAAAAAGGAATTTTAACATAAATTTTGCAACAAAAATAATACATTTAAAATTTAGTAGTCTCTTTTTTATTATTATTTTAATTTTTTGTTAAATCCTCACTGTAGGATATTCTCTCCATTGATTTTTTAAAGAGAGTGGAACGGTGGGGTAGAGGGAGAGAGGGAAGAGAGACACATCAATGTGAGAGAGCCACATCAATTGGTTGCCTCCCACATGCACCCCAACGAGGCAGGAACCTGCAACCCAGGTACATGCCCTTGATCAGAATCAAACCCACTATCCTTTAGTTCACCGGCTGACATTCTAACCACTGAGCCATGCCAGCCAGTACAATCTCTTGTGTTTTTTTTATAACAAAATAAGCTTACGCATTTAAATGAATTTGTGTGGCCCCAAGGCTTTACTTATTTACTCTTTTGGTCCTGGAATGAGTTATTATTACAATTATTGTTACCCAATTACCTGCTTTCTTGATGCTGACAGAAAGATTTAGTGCAATACAAACGTCCTGCTAGGTCCGTGGGGAGAGAGTGTATCTTCTGCTCCTCCCATTGTCCCTCACCTCTCCAGCCTTCACCCCCATCCACCTTGGACCTTCCAGTGAAGTCCAGAGGCATGCTGAGAGGGGCATAACGGGGCAGGAGTCTTCTGAAAAGTTGCCCCTAAAGAAAGATTACGTTGACATTTGATGTTTAAAATTTAAATGTAAATAGTTGCAAAGGATTTAATTTCCAATGCATTGTTAGTAGTATGAAAGAAAAAATTGTCCCAAAACTGTCGGTGGCAGGAATTTATCTTCATGATGCAATTTATAGTTCCTTCCATGAAGTAATTATGATTCTTGATAAAATGCCTGAGTAATTTCCGGATAGACTTTCAGGGGATTAAGAAATCCTAAGAAGTTAGGGTTTCTCACTCAGCTATCTTAAAACTCATCCATCAATCAAACTTTGGCTATTCTTTGGTTGTGGCACCATTTCTTTTTCTCTAGAGATCTGTTCCAAGAGAGAATCCCTGAATCGCCAGTCTGAAACAGAATTTTTATTCGTACTAATAACAACTTTATCTGAGAAAGTATTGTAACAATTGACACTTTAAAATATCTTTGCTACATCACTTTTAATTATAGATGATTACCATAATGATTTTATATTCAGCATCACCTACATGAAAACTATAGGAATAAAAGTTATTTTTGTGACACCTAAAAGTTTAAATTTTCCTTTTTGCCCCTTAAATTCATATTTCTACCCTCCATTTTACCCTAATATAATATTTCTTACAACTGAAAGCTTAAAATTAAACTCTGATAATTTTCTAAAACAAAAGTAAGTCAATAAATTTTTGTGACCATAAGGCTTTACTTTTTTTTTCTGGGTTGAGTTATTACAACTTTTATTATTACTTAATTGATAAAAATGTACAAATATATTACACATTTTGATAAGTAATTATTAAATATAAATTTTAAATTTTATTGGAAATACACCTCCTAATTAAATGAATGGTGCTGGCTTATTCCAACTCCCCAAGAAGAACATGTATCTATAAATAGAAATGACCTATTACTAGGGAGAGCTAGGGTTCACCATCAAGTCTATTCTTGTTTTTTGTTTTTAAAATGTAAGCTCTGAGGAGCGTTGTTCACATAAGTACATGGGAGTGGAAGGAGTTTGTTATAGTAATATTACTCAACTCTTTGGACTTCTGAGTTATATTCTGAAATCACATTTAAAATAACATATCTGCCAGCTGTCATGACTAGGTACTCTTTCAACTTTGTTGAAAGCAAGGAATGGGAAAAATGGTTTGCAACAGCATTAGTTCCTCCTCCTACAGATTCAAATCAGATCTTTTGGTAACTTGAGGGTTTTAATACTCAAGGGCAATGCCCAGGAATGTGAAGGTAAATTGGCTCAGTGGGAGAAAGAAAGGGGAAGGGGGGGGGGGACTTACAAAAAAATCTCTGCCTTACAGGTTTTGCTCATATTCTTAGTGTAAATACTTCTATAACTACAGAACCAGTCTAATCTGGCCTCCTCTTATCTAGCTATATCTATAAAAGCCTAATATGCAAATTGTCCCCTCGGGAGTTCGTTCGCTCTCTATGACATGCACTGACTACCAGGGGATGGTGCAAACGAAGGAAGGCCCTGGCCAGCAGCCAACAGCTGGTGAAGGGAGGCCCCGGCTGGCAGCTAGAAGGCCCCAATCGGCCCCGATCACCAGCCAGGCCTAAGGATCCTACCCGTGTATGAATTTCATGCACCGGGCCTCTAGTTTCTAAGAGATAACAACAGAACAAGGCCGAACATCTTGAAGTTGGACAGTAGACATGTGCAAGTTGGACAGTAGACATGTGCAATAAAGAAAATTCACCCTAGAATAATTTTTCATCATCAAGGGCTCAAAAAACTCAAACATACGAAGTATGAAAAGCCGTGATTCCCTAGCACCTGCGCATTAGGCCCCCAAACCTGCAGTGCATGCGCACTAGGCTCTTGTTGATAGCTCCTTTACACACCTGATTATCCCACACCTGATTGGAAAGGCTGTGCCTCAAGGCTCCCTGTGTAGCCTTTTGAAGACCACTGATTGCTCTGTGAGCTTCGTTCGCCAGATCTTGGCTCGGATCCTGCCTCCTGTAACTTGTAATGTTTGAGACTGTGGGCATATTGTTTCACTTCTATACATCTCAGTTTTCTCCTACCAAGTAGGAGAAGCCTATGCCTACCATCCAAGGAAGTAAGAATGGTGGTGGTGTGTATACTGTGTTGGCATCCAGCAGATGTTCCACACATGGGTGTTACTATCAGAGTCCTCTTTTATTTTTCTGTTAATCCTCACCTGAGGATATTTTTTCTTTTTCTTTTTTAAATATATTTTATTGATTTCAGAGAGGAAGGGAGAGGGAGGGAGAGATAGAAACATCAATGAGAGAGAATCATTGATCGGCTGCATCCTGCACGCCCCCTAGTGGGGATCAAGCCTGCAACCTGGGCATGTGCCCTTGACCGGAATCAAACCCAGGACCCTTCAGTCTGCACTCTATCCACTGACAGGGCTGAGGATATTTTGTTCCTTGATTTTTATAGAAAGTGGAAGGGAGGGAGAGTGGGAGGGGAGAAAAGAGAAAGAAATAAACATTTATGTGAGAGAAACTCATCAATTGGTTGCCTCTCTCATGAGTTCTGACCAGGGCAAAGATAACTGGCAGCCCAGGTATATGTCCTTGATGGGGAATGGAACCTGAAATCCTTTGGTGTGTGGCCAATGTTCCAACCACTGAGCCACACTGGCCAGGGCCAGAGTCCTAATAGAGTTGAAAGGAAGATACTTGAGGGTTGATGCTTGGGGTATACATTCCAGGGAGAAACACAGAGTTAGTTTTAGTTTTTGTTTTTTCTCTCCAAAGCAAATGACTGCTTTGGTTATCTTAAAATGCTCTCTTCAAAACAGAACTTTCAGCTTGTTTCTCTCCCTTTTATACAATCTTTTATCTTATGGACTAGTGGCCCGGTGCATGAAATTCATGCACGGGGGGGGGGGTGTTCCTCAGCCCAGCCTGCACCCTCTCCAATCTGGGACCCCTTGAAGGATGTCCTACTGCCGGTTTACAGGGATTGGGCCTTAACCGGCAGTTGGACATCCCTCTCGCAATCCGGGACTGCTGGCTCCTAACTGCTCACCTGCCTGCCTGCCTGCCTGATTGCCCCAACCACTCTTCCTGCTGGGCTGCTCGCCCCCAACTGCCCTCCGCAGCCGGGCTGCTTGCCCCCAAATGCCCCCCCCACCAGCCTGATCACCCCCAACTGCCTCCCCCTGCTGGCCTGCTCGTCCCCACCTTCCCTCCCCACTGGCCTGCTCACCCCCAACTGCCTCCCTGCTGGCCTGCTCACTCCAAACTGCCCCCCCCCCGCTGTCCTTATCACCTCCAACTGACCCCCATTGGTGGCCTGCTTGCCCCCACTGGCCCCCCTGCTGGTCTGCTTACCCCCAATGGCCCTGCCCCCCACCAGCCTGATCACCCACAACTGCCCTCCCCTCTTGGCCGCTAACCACCTCTACCTCGGCCCCACTACCATGGCTTTGTCCAGAAGAATGTCCAGAAGGTCTCCTGGAAGGTCTCCCAGTCTAATTAGCATATTACCCTTTTATCAGTATAGATAGAGGCCTGGTGCACAGGTTGGGGCCGACTGGTTTGCCCTGAAGGGTATCCAGGATCAGGGTGAGGGTTCCCTTGGGGCATAGGGCAGCCTGGGTGAGGGGCTGATGGCTGTTTGCAGGCTGGCCACACCCCCTTCAGGATGGGGTGTCCCACTGGGATGCCTGGCCAGCTTTGGTGAGGGGCTGATGGCTGCTTGCAGGCTGGCCAAGCCCCCCAGCGGGGACCCTCACCCCATGGGGATGTGGCCATCCTGGGTGAGGGGCTGAGGGTTGTTTGCATGCTGGCCACACCCCCTTCAGGGTGGGGGTCCCCGCTGGGGTGCCTGGCCAGCCTGGGTGAGGGACTGATGGCTGTTTTCTGGCTGGCCACAGCCCCGGGCAACCCAGCTCCCAGACCCTCCTTGAGTGGAGGCCACAGTGGCTAGAAGCAGGTATCTGTGATTTATTTATCTTCTATAATTGAAACTTTGTAGCCTTGAGTGGAGCCCACAGCCGGCCAGGGCAGGCGGGAAGCTTGGCTTCCTCCATCGCCAGGGGCAACCCAAGCCTCCTGTTTGCTCCAGCTCTGTGGCTGCCGCCATCTTGGTTGGGTTTATTTGCATACTCGCTCCTGATTGGCTGGTGGGTGTGACTTGTGGGTGTAGCGGAGGTACAGTCAATTTGCATGTTTCTCTTTTATTAGATAAGATTGCCAGTAAAGTCTGGGATCGCCAGTTGGTGTGGACAAGCACACACAAGAACGGCAATGGTTCTCTTTGGGAGTAGAACCCAAGCCTAGTCTATCTTGGATCTAACTAACCTGGGGGTTTAGTAACCAGGAAACAGAAGGGCTGCCTTCTAAGGTGGTTTCACCTGTAAGGCAATCCATAGCCAGGTCCCCTGGGGCTTCGTTAGCATGAGGTATCTGGTGGTTCTACTGGCTTGTTAAGGGGCTTTTAAAAGTCTTGTTTAATGACGATGAATGGCAGAGCAAAGTCTTGTCACCACATTATAAACAATTCTAGGGCACAACCAATATCTCACACTTTATTTTTCTTCACAATATTAACTGGGAAGACAAGGAAAGTTTAATAGCAAGGTGGCTTTTTCTGATAACACAAAAAAGGCCCTTTTATTAATGCTGATCAACTAGAGACTTACTCTATCTTAACCATCTAAAATATGCTTACCATGTTTGTGTGTGTGCGTGCCTGTGTGTGAAGTGTTACAGGATAGCAGCCACCCCTAAAAAGTATTCATCTTAAAGCAGTCATGGAAGGTCAAAGTGGAATTTTGATAACAAAAGCTTTCAATACAAAAACACTTTTTATACACTTATTTTATTTCAAACAAAAATAATCTCAAAACAAAAGCAAAGCTTGGTTGAAAACTTAAGAAGACAGTATATTAAACACAACCACTAACACTTCCCCGAGAGAAATTTGATTGGCTATCACTCTTTCAAATGGTACCCCAGAGGGAAAAACTTAATAAAATGAGCTAGCTTGGAAGGCCCACTGCAGAGTCCCCAAAAGGTTTAGGTATATGGCATTACCAAGTATCTACATCACAGTCATATCTGGTAACAGTCCCAGGATATTTTGATGAAGTCTTTCTGTCTTGCACAGGTGTTTTTGTTTGCTAGGCTTACATTGGTACCCAAAACAAACTATCATCAACAGGAAATTGGCTTTAAATTATTTTTCTGGGGTAGCATGATGAATTGGTGCAATACCATTCATACTCCATCTGGGTTTCTTTGTGTCCAGTGGGATGCATATTTTGTGGTTGTCCAAGGTCTGTCCTATGAGCACAGACATGGAACAGAATGATTTTTTGGGTTAAAGACAATGGACCTGTATTACCACTTACTCAATCGAGTTTTACATTTTTTTGTTTTTATTTTCTTTCTGTATTGTGCATAATAAATACTTAGAAACAGATGTTCCTACCAACCAGAAGGTTTTCATTAAATATTTTATTGTTTAAAACTGCAAATTTATTGTTTAAGTAGCCATTAGACATACCCAGGCTTGAAATATATGCCATTGCGGGCAAATGTTTAAGTGTTTTGGTCCTTATGCACTGCTGTACAGAGCTGGATTTTGAGTTGTTCTGATGTCTCTAGAATCTAACCATTATCACAGAACTTTAAAATGTTTCTTGCTTGTTTTGTAAGTTCCTTCATGGAGATATGACATTGACCCCTAGCGAAAGGTCACACTCATTTCCATTTCATATCCCACAGTCCTGGCTCTTCTGAAACCTCCACGCTCTAATCCAATCTTGGGAATGTTTTGCTCTTTTGAAAATTCCTCCCTCCTACCCCTGCAACAAATGTCCTTTGTCCCATAATAATTAAAAAAAAAATCTCTGGAAGATCCAAATTGAATAACAATAAAGTTCTGGTTGGAACCTTCATAAGCCTGACAATGTAGAATTGTATTTTTTAAAAAGTGTGCAACTGCATTTGTCTGGGAAGCAAAAGACACCACAGAATAAGATCAGAATAGAATTTCAACTGACTCCCTAATTTCCTTAGCATGGCTTGTATTTCAAGCCCTTCCTGTTTCTTTCTGATAGAGCAGGTGTACATTACTAACTATTAGTGATAAGAAAGGATAAAAACAACCATTGCCTTAGAAGTACAATTGAAATGAGAATTTAAGTTCGCACTTGTAGTCATTTTAGCATAAGTTTAATTACATGTTAGATGACTTGCAATTCTGTTCAATCAGTAGAACCTTAATATGAAAGCCAGACATGTGTGGGGACTGCCTTATTTATGTTTCATCCTGATTATTATAACTCCTCTTGATTTATAATCGCTTCCTAATTTCCCACACTGGGCCAGGACTAGATCTTTCAATGATAAGCAATAAATACTAAAGAAATAAAAGTCATATCTGAATATGCAGAGATAAGTGGGCTGGGGCAGAATATGTTTTTGTTTGTTTGTTGGCATATTGAAAGGTGCTTCCTAAATTCGAAATGTGACTTTAACCCAAATCTTAAAACATACAAGATTTTTCAGCCACTGTACAAACTCAGATGGACTGTCTGCTATAGTACACGTTGACTGTTTTGATCTCTCTTTCGGAGTGCTTGTGCACTGGGGCTTGGGAGGACTGCAGAGGTTCTTCAGTGATTTTCTCCTGTGGTTCTGTTTAGAGCCCTTGACCCCCATTGGGAAAGTGCGTGTGTTCTAGCTAACCTTGACCCTGGCCAACATATGCACCATGCATTCGGGTGTGACTCTTCTCAATAAGAAATAAGTAGGATGGTCCTCTGGTTGTCTGATCACAAAATAATTGAGACAATAAAAAAAGGAGAAGAAAAAATGACTAGTTGAAGCTTTTATATACATTCGTTGCTTCTAACATGTTTTTAACAACAAGAAAAATGCAACATAACTACTTTTAGAGTGAGTGCAGCCACAATACTGTACAGTTCTGGGGGCAGGCAGCTGGGCACGCTCACCATCAAAACCAGATAACAAAACCCCACAGCAAAGGAAACCAGCCAGAAGCCAACCCCTGGGAGTTTTTTTTTTTTTAATATATATATACATTTTTTTGAATATTCTGCAAATCCCAGTTTGAACAATAACAAAAACGACAATAAAAGACAAACAGACTCTATATTAAAAACGTCCATGTTCTTCATTGTTACTCTAAAGCAGCTTGGAGGCTGTCGCCACTTGGAGTGTACTGCAAACTGACTCCATTAAGATGATCTTGGCAGGATAGCAGCACAGGATTTGATATTCCATATTTATCACTTTTGACAATGTAAACCTTTCATAAAATAATATTTCTCTTAAAAATTAGAATCATTCAAAGGTCTGATCGTCCCGTTCCCTGAGGCCCGCCAGGGAGGTCTGGCTTCATACCATGGGGTTTCCTGCTTTCTCGGTGTGGGGCATGGGGCATAAGTGCCACTGCATGTCAGGAAAAACCTGAAGGACAGCCAGGGAAAGGGCCCTGCGGAAGGAGGGATCTGGATGAGTCTATGTGGAAACAGGCCATGGAAAGCAACTCTCGAAAGGTCAAACCATCGGAGCCAGAATTTAATCCCCTGGTCACTTCCCATCTCGATTTTCAACTGAATGAACCTCATGGGTTTAACCAAACATGTATGCAAGCCTAAATAATGTGAGTTGAATTCTGATTTGTCCAGGTACAAATAAACCCTCAAGGAACAAGGGCAGAGACAACAGGTATGTCCCTTGCAATAAACAATTATGTGGTCATGGAAGTGCACATAACTCCGTGGCCGGCGTGCTCCAGGGTTTCTCCAGTAGCTGAGACCCGGGACTTAGCTCATCTTCTCAGAAATGCTTTTAAACAATTAAGAGACAAGAATCTCAAATGGAAAAATGATCATTTTTGCTAACAAAGAATGTAGAGGCCATAACTAAATACAATTTTTAAAAATGCTGAGATGCATGTATTTTTTTTAAAAAGCAGCTTTCGAAATATTAACCACAGCATTAAACATTGAACATAGTACATTCCAAAGTTAATACAGATAAATGGTATATAATGCAATAATGCCACAGTTATTCCACGTGTGTCTCAGGCTCTCTAAACTTGAAAACATATTTCCTAGTTTATCAGCTGAAGATCACTTCTTTCACTACTTCTCTAGAGCTGTCCACCACTATTTTTTTTTTCCTTTTAATGCCCAGGAGGTACAGATAAACTCCACATTCCACACCTGGAACTTTTTTCCCCCCTCTGTCAGGTTTTCAAATAAAACCAAACTACAATGACAAGATAATGTTTTACATCGCAACTCCACAGACATGGGTCAATTAATCCATGACACCTCATCCCAGTGCTTCCTTCAGGATTTATGACCCTCCCCTAAGTCATGTAAAGCCTCACTCTAAACTGCTCAGATGGGTGGGTGGCCGCGCAGCCAACTCGCATGCATGCGCAGCGGCCACACTGCACGCGGGCTGCACGCACGTGCCTCCTTTCTTTGCTGTTCCATTTCGGTGGGGGCGCTCCAGCCTTCACCACCTCCCTCTGCTAGGAAGGGCAGAGTGCCTCTGTGTCCTTCCCTGCACAGTGACAAACATCTTAGGAGCGTTGGTTCCCAGGCTCCAGGCTCCACACTCGACATGGAAAAGGGCCTCCCTGGAGGGCCCCGGTGTACCAGGCCCCAGCCTGCTCTTCGTTCCTGACAGTGGAATTCTGACTCCTCAGCTTCCAGACGCCGGGAGACCACAGGCCTCTGTTTGAAATCCATGGAGCAGGCCAGCGAGTGCCCAGGCTCGGTTCCAGGATGAGGCCTCCCAACCGGGACGAAGCGGGACTTCCAACCGCGGCCTCTTGCGGAAAAGCAGGCACTTGTGGCGGCCTGATGCTTCTGTAACTGCAGCCTTCCTGATGCCGAAGGAGTCGCCGAGACGTCCACTTCCTCGCATTCCCAAGGATTCTGTTTCACGCACAGAGCCAGTTTTTGGAGAGGGAGCGTATCCAAAATATAAGAATATACACATCAGGGCTTAAGGTACTGGATGATTTTGTAGAAATTGCTAAAATGCTTCTCGGCACAATTGGTAGCTTAAAAAAATACTTTCCTATGGTTTAAGGGCATTTTTCCTACCACTGTCCTTCGGTGTGGAAATCTTGGCGGATACCAAGTCCATCTGAAGTTCCCATTTTTTTTTTCTGCCAACCAGGCATGTACCATGTGAGCCATATGCAAAGCGTAGGTTCTTCTGGCCGGAAAAGAATGCACTTCCCTCCAAGCACCTCCCTCTATGAATATCACAGCCCCCGGGGGCAAATCAATGCAAGGAAAATGAACACCTTCTTCCAAACCTCCAGCAGCCAGCAGGCCGGCTTCTGGAACAGTCATGTTCTCCATCAGTTTGCCCTTCAGATGGTGAGTCAGCCCGGCCACTAACATGGAAAGCGAATCCGTTTATAGGCACAGGAGATCCAGGTGGAGCCACACCGGTGGAGCTTGGCAATGACTGGTAGTAGGCTTTCCAAGGACAGGGTGCTCCATGGGACTGTCCTAAATAAATAAATCTTTTTCTCCATAATGTAAAAAATAAATGGTATTTCCCTTTGGCAGTAAATAGCTGATTCGACGTGGAGCCTGAAAGCTGTTTTTGTTGTTTGTTGTTTGCTTGTTTTTAAGAGACCACAGCTCCGTTTCATGGTACATCCCAACAATGCATATATTTCTACTGCTTTCATGAACCTTTTGCATATTTGTTTGGGGCAGGCCTGTTGCCTTCACTTGTGACCCAGATAGGCACCCAGGGTGATGCAAGCTCCCACCAGGGCCAGGCTGAGCAGTGCCTTCAGAGAGAGCCAGGAGAAATCGAACAGAGGCCGCATGTTGGGGCCATACAGTTCCACAAAGGCGTCCTGCAGGGGAGAGAGGAGGGAAGAAAAAGAGAGGGTATTAGAGACGGAGAGTGGACCCACTCTTTTCACTTTCATTCAAGAATTATTTATTGAGACCCTATTTATGTGCCAGGCACCCTAGAGAAACAGCAGTGAATGACATAGGTTGAAAGTTCCTGCCTCACAAAGCTTTTATCTAGTCGAGTGGGATGGACAATAAACAAAATAAATGTATAAGTATGTTAGAGACGGGTAAGTTCGAAGGGGGAAAATAAAACAGAAAAGGTGGTTACAAATCTGGGAGGCTTTGCAATTTTCATGAGCATGGCCATTCATAGGTATAATAAAACCCCATGACTACGACAACACTCCTTTATTGAATGCTTGCTATATGCCAGGCACTTGTAATGAATGCCTAACATGCATTACTTTATTTATTCTTCATGCCAAACTTATGGAGTCGTTTTGTTTATTCCTGTTCTGTAGGTGGAAAAACCCTGAGAATCACAGAGGGTAAAGGATTTGTCTAGTCAACAGTAGGGCCAGTATTTGAACCCAGATCCAACCAGTGCCCTTTATTCTGCTGATGCCCTAACAACAGCTCAGTGAGTGCTTGGTCTGCCCGGGAGGCTGATGTGGTGGACACAGCAGGGCGGCCTCCGCTGGTTGCAGGCCTAGCTTCTGAGGTCAAGGACAGGGTGCTCTCTGGGAAAGAAAGCCATCCTAGGGTTTCTCCCGGGGGGTGGGGGGGCGAGGGAGGGACGGCCAGACTGGATGACCACAACTTCGCATTTAACTCAAGTTGTGAACTTTACAAGCATGTGGTCATTTATGGTCAGATTGTGTCAATGGACACACAGGTCCCTGGGCAAAGATGGCTCCTGGCTTCCCTTCGTACCGCTGCTTGGAAGCCAGGCCTGCAGTGTTTGTAGCAAAGGTCTCTGGGTTGTCTTAGCTCGTTCCTTAGATTTGTTGGGGAAGATTAGGTTCCACATTTGGACCCAATTATTATTTGGACAACTCTGTAAATCTATCTAAATATATAACTCAGTAAATGAAATGCTTTTTCACATGGTGTGATTTATTTAGGCATTTCAACAACCTGGAATGGGAGCGCATGATTTCATTATGGGAGACAGTAACACGCGGAAACTTCTGACATTGCTGCGCAGAGGAGGTTCTGACAATCTTCACAGTGTTTTTGTCTGTTTGGGGCAAATACTGCAGTAAGGGGACCAGGTATCATTGTCTCCCAGGCTGTGCATGGTCTTGTACATGTAGGTGCTTAATAAATGTTCAATGAATGATTCAAGTTTTCTGAATCCATTCACTGGTTTGAATTCTCTTTAACCTAATACAAGTGTCAAACTCAAAGGCTAACATGCACCCAATAAACAAGGCACATAAATAAAGATTTACACAATTATTTTTCATGACTGCATAGTATTCCATATATTATGCTGTGCTTTCTTGAACCAATTCTTTATTTGGGTTGTTTTAAACATTTACTAAACAATATTATGCTACATCTCTTACATAAATTTTTATGTACTTGTTTAGATGTGGGGGTTGTGTGTGTGTATGTGTGTAGTGTGTGTGTATTTAGACAAATTCCTAGCAGGTGAACACACTTGACCAGCCATCAAAATTGCTTACTGAACCACGCCAGGAGATCACAGGTCAATTCCTGGTCAGGGCACATGCCAGGATTTGCGCTCAATCCCCAGGAGGCAGTGGATCAATGATTCTCTCTTATCGTTGATGTTTCTCTATATCCTTTTCCCTTTCTCTCTCTCTAAAGTCAATAAAAATATATTTTTTAATTGTTTACTAAAGTCACAAAAGGTTTCTGTGGAGTCATCCCCACCCTCTCACTGGTTGCCCTGGGACCAGTAACACCTTTTACAAAAGGCAGACAAGGGGTTAGGGCAGCAGTTCTCACTGGTCTTGAGGGTGGTCTTGCCCCACAGGTGATGTTGAGCAATATCTGGAAACATTTTTGGTAGTCATGGTTTGGGATGAGGTCATCTGTGGGCAGAGGCCAGGGATACTGCTCAACATCCCATGATGCACAGGGTGGCCTGTGAAGAAAGGTTTTAAAGAACCTTTGTGATCATGGACCACAGAAGACCCAACGTTCTATCTAGTGTGTCAACAGCACAAGATCAGTTGGTGAGCCAGCAAGTGTGGGAGATCGGGACCTCAGATGTACTAGATTAACTTGTACCAGGAGAGGGCGCAAGGGTTTTCTTCTTTTTAAATCTATTGTTAAACTGTTCCAAAATTGAGCCTTAGCAGAGCCAGGCTCTAACACAGTGGTGGGGAATGTCCGGCCCGAGGGCCTTATAAGTCCCCAGAAATCATTTGGTCTGGCCCTGCCAAGGCATCAGGTGGTGAGTTCAGTAAAAGTTTGACCAAATATAGCAGGCTAATTTTTAAGTTGACAATTTTGAATGGCCCATGAATGGTGTTATAAATATCTAAATGGCCCTTGGCAGAAAAAAGGTTCCCCACCCCTGCTCTAACAGATAATGAAATATGTGCTTAGTGCTCTTAGCACAAAGCTGAGGTAAAAATCATGATTGCTTATCAAGACACATACCTTCCCTATATATAATCAGGGATAAATGGGGCAGAAAGGGGTCGGGACATATTTACAGGCAGGAGAAACTGCCCCTTGCAAAGTGCAGCCTCAGGTCCCACAGACACAGCCGGGGACATCTTGGAGCCCTCCCTGAGGGGTGGGCAGGCTGGAACCCCCAACAGCCCAGCCAAAGGACGCCCTCGGAGCACTGGCAGTAGGAAAGAAGGTCCGTGGCTGGACTCCACATTTCTTTAGTTACCAGTTGGAGTTGTCTGTGGCTGACTATGAAACGGACTAAGACTCTGGCCGTCTGACCTTTCTGGACAAGAAGCCATCCTGGGAAAGTGGAGAAAGCAGGGACACATGGGCTGGCATTCCCTCCTCCTCTGCCTGGTGCACAGTCCCAGGGGCAGAAGAAATGCATGTCTAAATACCCCTTCCTCTCCTGGGCTGGAATAATCTCCTCTCCTGACACTGTGCTCCTAATGGGCCATTGCTGATGTGCATTACAAAGAAAATGCACATCTGGGGGGGATGAGCTAACATAGCATCTCTTGACCCAAAGACCAAGAGCAGAGGCGCTGACGCAGCCCCCAGGGGCCTGGGAACAGCTCTGGACTTGGAGAGAAGGTCTGGGTGAAATCCCAGCCTTGACATTTTATTGCTCGTGACCTTGAACAAATTACCCAATCCTGAGCCTCATTTACTTCACCCATAAAATTGGTTATTGTGAAGATTAACGTAGGTGAATCAAAGCCATTTGTCAACGTGGCCCAGAACGTGAACTAGTGGCAACATTAACGTGTTCTCTAGTCTGCTCCCTTGCAAACCTGCTGCAGGCGTCCTGAACCTGCCCCTCCCTCCAGAGGGTCCACCGAGGGGAAGGAGGGAAGGGCAGGTTTTCACAGCGCACTTCATAAGCTCCCTCTAAAGATGCCTGGCGATGTCTACAGAAATTGTGAATTAAAATGCACACGTGATGTGTTCCGGTGGAAGACAGGAAGTGAAATTACAATGCCCATCTGTACTTCCTCATCAATTGGTAAGTCAGGTTGTGGGCTGAGGCATCATTAACCCCCTGAGATTGAATCGGGCCTCTGAGCTTTGCCCATCTGTGTTCCAAAGTGCCAAGCGGACCCTCTGGGCTCAGGACTGAAGGTCCTAAAAGCTCCTTTCCTACTGTCTTCTTGCTTTTCCAAACATCCTGATTAGGGCGATTTCCGAAGTCTGTTTGAACAGTCTGTCATTATTTGTTTAAGTCTGAAAGCTGTATTAAATAAACACATGCTCATTTTATGTATTAGAAGCAACAAAGTGGGAAAAAGAAAACCTGGGCTGTTGTCATGTGACTCAGACCAAACCCCAGTCTATGTATTTGGAGGCACTGCCAGCCTGGCTCATGCCAGGACTGGCAAGGGCTCTGCCCGATTTCAGGGGTGCGAAGAGCAGGTCCCAAGGGGGGTCCTTTCTCTTTTTGCTGACCCCTCACATCACAGAGGAGACAGGCGGTGCCCCAGCTCTAGTCACTGTTTCGCAGGCAGCTTCTCCACAAACCTCAAACTCGGAGGCTGCAGATGGTCTGAGTCTGAATTCCATCCTAGGCCGGCATCAACCGGACAGGAAGGCCCCACTCCCACCCCCAAACCCGTGCTGCAGGGCGGAAAGTGAGCCAGGGGGGTGTGGACCAGAACAGACCAGGCTCAGACTCCTAAGTGTCCTTGTCTCTCCTGCAATGGGACCAGGCCTGGGACCACTGTCACCCCCTTCTCTCCCTCTCTAACCCCCCGTCCTCGCCACCCCTACACGCATACCTCCCTGGAGCCAGCCCACCCTCCAATATCTTCCTTTTCCTCTTAAGAATTCTTCAAAAAAGTTTCACTTAAACCTGATTCCAAATAAAATGATATTTAAAGACAAACAAATCAGATGAGCAACGCTGAGTTCTGCTGAAACCAGTGGGGTGGGGGTGAGGGTGGGGGCCAGGTGCTCTTACACAACTTCTCCTCCCTGAGGAAAGACCAACGGAGAGACCTTTACGTATTTGGCAATGAGTATCAAAAACTTTAAAAATACTGTCCTTTTGTTAGTAATTCCCCTTCTGGTTATTTATCTTGAAAAAAGTAATTAATAAAATGCTCTGATTGTTTATAATAGTTAAAACATGAAAACGACTTAAATGTCTGAAAACATGACTGGGTAAAGAACTTACGGCACATCCATAGGATGAAATATGGTTCAGCCATTGGAACGTGTGCCCTAGATTCACTGGCAAGGAAAGATGCTCCCAACTTAAGACTGAGTGACACAGGTAACAGCTAAACCAGCGTCTGCAAGTTCAGGGCCCTGGCTCAGTGTGGGTTCTCGGCTCTCCTTAGACGGTGGGGAAATTTAATATGGCTCGGTTGGTTATAAACACCTGAGACACTCAGCTTCATCCCACAGCCTCTGAGCTGACTGTGGATACAGGCATTATATGACCATGGAGAGCCCCAGGGGGAGAGAGCCATCTTGACCTAAAGAGTGTATGATGCAGAGAGATGCTGCCTCTGTGTGCACCTCTGAACTAACCAAAACGCAGGTGTGCTGCCATTTTGTATCCTGCCCAGAGCACACCTGTCGGTGGTAAGAGGGAAGTAAAAAGAAAATCAGATGGTGCCAACAGGAAATCAAACACTGCTATCAACTGCCCTGGGTATTTTCCATTTCTCATGGCTTTATCATTTTGTCTCCATGGGAATCACCTCTCTCATGACAATCTGAGAATTAGGGAAAGAAAAAAAAGGGCAAGGATGCGCCATAGTCACACAAAACTTTGGCTGCAAGAACCCTCCAAGTAAGTTCAGATCTCCCAGATTGGTATAATAATGCCCAAGAAAGATATTAGCTCTTTTTCAATAGGTAAGGCAAATGAAATCTAAAGAGGTCAAGTGAGTTACTTACAGTGGGTACCGATAGGCTGGTGTGAGGTGGAGGGGGAGAGGAGAGGCCTCCTGTGCTTACTGGGTTAGAACATCTACAAGCCGTGGTTCTTCTCTCTCCCTGGTGCCTCCTCCTTGCTTCCCTCAATGTGCTTCCTCCCATCCTGACCTTCCTCTGTGCTCCAGCCTGGACCCCATCCCATAGCAGCCTCCTCTGGCCTTCAAGTGTTGCCGAAAGAAGTTACCCAACCATGCAGACCAATGTGACTCTGAATTCAGGGCCTCCAAACTCAGTGAGTTCTTGAAACCACTTAACATACCCTTACCCTTGCTCAGATGCTTTCTCTGTTCCTTTTCACGATTATTCCAAACAGCCACCACTTTTCTCACATATTCTCCTCGCTGTTTAGCAACTGCTGTCACCTCTTTCTTCTCTGAGAAACTCGGGGCCATTGGGTGGGAATTATCGCAGCTTCCTATCCTGGCGCACCCATCAGCTTACATTGCTGTCTGTCCTTCCCCGACCCTTCGCACCTTGCACCCACAGCCCACAGTCTCCCATTGCTTCTGGAACCTTCCTCCATCAATTGTTCCTGCTTTCAACAGCAATTTCAACCTCACCCTTCCTTTGGTCTCTTTTTTCCTTGGCATACAAACATTCAGATTTCCTCAGTAGAGAACACATGCTTCTGAGTTAATCCTTGAAGGACAAGGGAGTTGGGGGTATTTATCCTCTGACGAAAAAAAAGTAAATTCAGATTTCCTCAGAGTGACTGCTGATGCTGTGTTCCATCCCGACCGTTATCTTCTCTCTCTTTGCCGTCTTGGACAAGTTGCTAACCCACCTTCTCGGCTGTCTTCCCACCTTCATTTTAATCCACCCAGTCTGGCTTCTTCCTCCATTGTGCCTCTGAAACCACCACCCAGAGACCAGACATACCCTCCGCACGGTTATATTCACTGGATGCTCTTCGCGTGTATCTCACTGGGTGCTTTACACACTGGATGGACTACAAGCGCTCTTGGAGAGTTTCCTCTCCATGGCACCTCCTCCTCTGCCTGCCCTGATAGGTGCTCCATCTCCCGGGCTTGTCTGGACAGCCTTCTCTTCCTTTGGCCAATCTCCTTCACTCTCATGGTCTTAGATACCATCCCATGATGGTGTCTCTGACATCTTTATATGCAACCCCACTTGATCCTCTGACTACCAGATTCCAATCCCAGTCACTTTCTAAGAGGTCCCACCGGAAGTTACCATGCAGCCAGTCCAAAACGGGTTACCATCCCCTCCTCCAGCAAGTTGTCTTCCTTCCTATCTTCAAAGTGTCCATGCTGTTAAGTAAACCTATACCCTGAGAGACTTCTAGACATTTTCCTCTTTCTCATCCCTCCCCGACCATTCATTCAATGGGAAATCCCATCGTCTTGGGTGGGGCTCCTCCCGAAGCAGACCCCAAGACAAAGACTTGAGTGTAATCAGGTTATTTGGGAGATGATCTCAGGAACCACTAGTAGGGGGTCTGGAAGGAACGCAGCCATGAATTACCTTACCTAGCAAGTTGCTGCTGGTGGTAACTGGAACTTAATCCCACTGAGAAACCTGGGGGCCAGTGCAGAAAATGCTCTTTTTGTTATTCCACTAAGGGGCCAGGGAGCTGGGGTATTTACACACCAACCCCTTGTACTCATTGGCCGCGGGTTGCTCCTATGGAGGCATCAATACCCCAGCAGTTATGGCCCGTCATGTGCACAGGCAAAGTGGGCTCTAGAGGCCAGAGAAAGCCCTTGGGAAAGAGATGCAGAGGCTGTACCTCCTGTATCTAGAGGTCAGCTAGATAGCACTGAAGTGAAGGGCAAGGGGACTGGACAGGGCAGTGTATGCAACACTGATTTCTCCATCCCCATTACCTTCTCTCCCCAACACTTCTGCTATGATTCCCCATCTGATCTCTGCCTTCAGTCTGTGGCCTGCCGTTCAATACCCTCTCCATAGAGCAACCAGGGTTATCCAGTCGGAATCAAAGCTGTCCCTTCCGTGTGTCAGTCCAAATCCTTTACCATGCCATCCACATCTCCCAGTGCTCTGGCCTCAGCCTAGTTCGCCTGCTCGACTTCTGTCACCTGTAAATTGACTTCTGTTCACTCAGGGATTCAGTGCAATCATTTTACGCAGGCAACTTTCTCCAAGCCCCCGGGTTGAATTAAATAATCCCGGGCTGCTCCCTGCTCACTGTATTATCTGAAGAGCATCTGTTCTTTCCCGGTTAGCACCTGGAGGTGCAGGAGCCACATTTTGTTTATCGTCAGATCCCTGGAGCACGTGTCTGTCACATATTAGGCACTCAGCAAATGTCTGTGGATATGAAATAAACTGATACCTTTTACTATAGAACAGGTCTTCCAAACATATCTTACTAGATAATAATTTTTAAAGGGAGGTGTTCAAAGGACAAATAAGTGGTGACAGGCTTAAACAAAATCCAGGGCTTTTTTTGCAGCAGACTCTAATCTCCCTATGAGGGGCTGATGCTCAGCTAATGCTAATGGTCAGCATCAAATTTGATTAGTCAGTGTCTGTGCCTTATTGGTTGCTACATATTTTGAATGACACCCTAGTTGAATGTCTGAGTCGCCAAAGGCATTTTCTAAACTCATTGGGCCATCTCTCCCTCTGTCAGGGAGATTCCTGCTGGGTTTTGAGGACACCCTTGGAAAATGCTGCCTGGAGGTAAAACGCTCATAGGACAGGGGAGGTGATGGAGGTCCCGAGCTGCTTCTGGATGTCCTTGGGAACACAGAGACCCCAGGTAACTAGTCCTGCATGCTACTCAGGGGTGTGAGGCTCATTCCCAACGCTGTCTGTGCCGGCTCCAGCCCCCAGAGCCTAAGGACAGGCACCTGCCAGGTGAGAGGAGAGAAAGAGAAAGAAGGAAGTGAGGGAAGGAGGGAAGCGAGGCACACACACTTCAGAGGAGAGGAGAGTTCCCCTTGAATCCCAGGAAGCTGCAATTCCCCGACACTAACATGCCTGGGATTAAAAGGGGAAGCCAGCAGCCCCGCCGCTGTGAGTGGTGGCCAGAAGAGCACACGCGAGGAAGTGAGGACTCTTTCTGCCTGAATAAAGCAGCTGGTGAGGAAGTGACTCCATTTCCCGCTTATCATTGGCTGGGCAGGATTTCCTCTGCAGCCGCTTTGTGCTGAATGAGTCCCGAGGATTCCTGCAGATCAGAGCCGCTGTGGCAGTGGCAAGCTTCTGTCCCCTGCTCTTCCTCTCACCCCGCCCCCTGACTCCCAAAATATTGACTCCAGGTTTGGGGGAAAAGGAAAGGAGGAAACAACAACCCTCGAGCATACAACTGAAGGACACCCAGCTGCCCGCCTGCAGAAGTGCGGTGACTTGGCCACCAGGCTCGCAAGGCCACCCGGAAGAAGCCATCTCCAGCGAATGGGGCTGGGTCCTGGACGGTCTTGGCCCAGGCAGTTGGGCTAGTTGAATCACCGGCTAACGACATGAAATGAAACCTAATCTACGTGTCATCTGGATGTAACCAGAAACCTGCTAGAGAAATGGCAGGAGATGAAAAACCCAAACAAAACAAAAAACAAAACTTGCCCGCCTACCGAAGTAAGTCCAGGGACATTTGGGTGCATTTTGTGATGCAAATTGAGCTGAGGATGCAAATTAGGCAGGGGCCCTCAGGAACTAGGGAGGGCCCCAAATGAGAAGCCTAGTTGGTTCCTTCTTTTCCTGAGCAGGGCACAATCTGAAAATAATTTGCAAAGGAGTCTGATGCTCTGGGGACTTCGAAGCCAAGGAGCTGGGTCAAAGGCTGCTTGCCTTGTCCACCTGCTGGAAGAGAGTTGAGCCCGCTCCCAGGTAGGATCACGGAGATTCTGTGAGTCTAACTGCCTTCCAGGCCAGGGTAGGAGGTGCTCTCTGGAGGGAAGACCAGAGTCAAATTCCCTGCTCTACTAGCCACGCACATACTGCAGGGAGAAGGTACTCAGCCACCTGTGGGCTCAGTTCCCTCTTGCCAGGAGGTGCCAACAACCCAGTACTTCAAAGACCATAGGTGGAGCCCTGGCTCAGTTAGTTGGAGTCATGGGTTTGATTCCACGTCAGGGCACATACTCAGGTGGTGGGTTCGATCTCCAGTTGGGGTGGATACAAGAGGCAAACGATCAAAGTTTCTCTCCCTCTCCCTTCCTTTCTCTCTAAAATCAATACATCCTATGGTGAGGATTTTAAAAAATAGACCAAAGGTAAAAATGGGTGACACAATGCATCTATAGCAAAATGTGCTAAAAATATGTTAACACTTGTGCTATTTGATTCATCGTGTTCATATAATAGACCATATCTATACTAAACCTTGAAATCTCATCTTCCGGTCGCTTCTTCATTCAGGAACCAAATACGTTTATAAGGAGCTGAGGAGGCTTAAAGCCAAATGAGACCCAGGCTCTGCCCTCTAAGAATTGCTGGGCAATATTCTCCTGCATTCAGCAGCTTTCTCAATACATTCAAAACACTGTGTGTGGGGAGGGGCGGGGGGGGGGCAAAGGGGTGCATTTATCATGCAGGGCTCTGTGGAGGAGAGAAAAGACCCAGGCACTTGACCTCATTTTAAGTGTGCCTTCAAGGCCTCAGTAACCTGCCTTGAGCGTTTGGCTTTAAAAGAAAGTTTCTCCATTTTCCTTCCTCCCCTTCCTCATTCCACTACCTTCTTTTGGCTAGAAGCCTCTGAGTGTCCTGCAGTTGCTGGCACGTGGCCTTTCCTTGCTCCAGGCTTACGCTGTTTTCACTGTTTTTGGGAAAATACCACTTTATGATATTGTGTTGGCATGAAAGTATGTGGAGTAAAGAAAGTGTAATTATTACATCTCAATAATAAATTGACCAGTAGCCCAATTAAAATACAGGCAAAGATTTGAATGGACATTTAACCCCCCAAAAAAGATACACAAATGGCCAATAAGCTCAAGAAAAGACGCTCAACATCATTAGTCATTAGGGAGACACAAACCAAAACCACGATGAGCTATTACTTCACACCCACTAGCATGGCTATCATGTAAAAATGGACAATAACAAGTGTTGGTGAGGAGGAAGAGAAACTGGAGACCCCACACTCAGCTGGAGGAAATAGAAAATGGTACGGCCATTGTGGAAGACAGTGGTGGTTTCTCAAAAATTTGAAGTTACCATACAATCCAGCAATTCCACTTCTAGATATACAACCAAGGTAACTGAAAATATATGTTCACACAAAAACTTGTACACAAATATTCACATCAGCAAAGTGGAAACTATGTCAATGTCATCAACTAATGAAGAGATAAACAAAATGTGGTGTATCCATACAATGGAATGTTATTCAGCCATAAAAAGGAGTGGAGAAAAAAAAAGGATGAAGAACTCATATCACATGGATGAACCTTGAAAACATTATGTTCTGTGAGAGAAGCCATTGTATGATGCCATTATATATAATTTCCAAAATAAGCAAATCCATAAGAACAGAAGTGATTTACTGATTGCCAGGGGTTAGGGAGAGAGGAAAATAGAGAGTGATTTTTTAAAAATTCTGGAAATAGATAATAATGATAATTGTAAAACCTTGTGAAATACTAAAAACCAATCACTTTAAATGGAATTTTATGGTATGTCAGTTATTAAAAAAACCCAATTACATTTCCCACATTACACGAAGAAGGGAACTAATTATTTTGACAGCACATGGCATTCGACAGAAGGACTCAGAGGTTCTGTAATTCTTGCTCACCTGTGTGGAGATGGGGCTCCTTTGGTTAGAAAGTTTGTACAATTCTTATCCTCCTTTTAATGGATTTTTTAAAATGTAAGAGGTGGCATGGTGGGTGAACACTGTTCTGGATGAGAAGTTAGGAAGGCTGGGTGCCAATCTGGGCAACCAACTCACTTTATCTCCCAGGCCTTCAAGTTCCTTCATCTGAACGCTTTATGGGTAGCTCAGTCCAAGGATCCTCTCTCCAATCTGCCATCCTGAGCTCCCGCAGATAATGACCTATTCTCCATCTTTTCTCCTGCATCTCCTAGGATGTGATTTGTGATCTGCAGATGCATGCCAGAGACTGTCACCCCAACTACTGCAAATGACCGACTGGTCTCTGTGGGGTCTGCCCCTGCCTCCTCTGGCCTCTAAGATCCTCCTGTCCCTCAAATCCACACATGGTCCCCGTGCCTCCTGCTGTGCACTTCATCCTCTAGGCCTCAGAGAGGCTGTCCTCTCTGCAGCAAGGTGGCCACGCTCCCGTGCCCTCTGACACACCTGTGTGCTTCCCATCTCTTTGTTTTTATGACCACAATCCAGGCATTTGTCCCACAGAGTCCTCTGCCCCTCACGCCAGTGATAATCAGAGCTGGTGACGCCAGTGTGGCTCGGCACAGCTTCGGGAGCAGGTGGGACGCTCTGCTTCTCCTCAGAATCAGACAGGACTCTCCACGTCTGGAGTGGGCACCAGATTCCATGGGCAGATGCGGGTTTGGATTTTATCCACCGACTGTTCTTTCTTGGTTCTGGAGCCACAGGTGTAGCTCCCCTCCCTGCCCCCTCCCCGCCAGTGTCCGCACCTGCCTTAGTGTACGTGAGTATGACCTTCATCCCTAGGCGCCTCCCTGTAGGTCACAGCTGGGGCCAAGCACGCATGCAGCGCTCCACTGTGCCTGCCACGTGGGCTGTGGTGGCACGGCCAAGGTGCTTACCCCTCTCCCTGCCGCTGCAAGAGTTAATTCATGAAGATACGCCAAAAATGGGAAATGAAAGCAGATGCTTGCTAAGTTCTGCGGCTTGGCCTAATCACTGTCATCAGGAGGGGCAGAGGGTCTTTCATTTATTAAACGCGGAGGGCCGGAGTTGGGGGCCAAATGTCTGATTCTCACTTGTTTAAATCAGCAAGTGTTGACTGAGGTGGGTAGTGGTGGTGGGGGGAATACAAAGAACCCGCATTTCCTAATAGGAACCTGCTGAAAGTGGCCTCAGACCTGGAGTGGGGGACGTCAGAGTGACAAGAGCCAAGCAGAGGGAGTTTGGGATGGCAGCACCTCGCGGGCACCACCAGCCTCCAGCCATGCCTGCTCTGACACCTGTGTTAGGACGGGCTGAGAAATCAGCACGGATGTCTTTTCTGGAAGCTTGGAATAGCGCTGGCCCCAGGGCCCTTGCCTTGATGACAGGCCCAGACATCTGCCCACCACCAGATTTGCTCCCTGATGGTGCCAGTTGGGGCATTCTCAGTGTTCAGTAAATAAACCACCAACACTGTTTAAAACTCCCAGGCTGCTAACACCATGTTCAAAAGCATCCCAAGATATAACGAGCTTTACCCTGTTCCCAGCTCCCCAATTCTGCAGCCCAGAAATCACTGTGTGCCCGTCAACATGACCGAGGTGATCCCCCAGGCTGCCCCAAACATGGACCGACCCGCCCAAAGAGAAGCGCAAGTGTGCGGGCTGCGCTGCGGGGACCAGGGCTGAGCGCTCTGGGGAGCTCGCTCAGTGGGCTCCAGATGGGCGTCCTAAGAAAAATCTGCTTTCACTTTGTAGTTTATGATTTAGTTCAGTTCACCTGGAAAGACTCAACATGAATAGAAACAGATGCATGTCAAGGCGCACCGCTTGGCTCTGTGACAACCCTCTTCCTTCCACAGGAGATGGTCTTCCTGTGTCCAGGAGGAGAACAGACCTCTCCAGCACAAGGGACATGCAGTCTCTGTCAAGGGCAGCAGCTGTGGGGGCCCAGCAAGGTCAGCACCGTGGCTCTGGATTCAGGCTCGTGAACACATGGATGCAGGTGTGAGGTGTGGCCTTGTCTGAATGGAGATGTGCTGTGAAGGACTTGTGGCAGTGTGTGCTCTCTGCTGCCAGAACAATACAGGGCTATGCACACAAACACACACAGAGAGATGGAGATCCTGAAAGCATTCATGGATGAGCCTCAGGGAATGAGGAGACAGACAGTGAGACAGAGAGACATGGAGAGAGACTCATAGAGACACAGAGAAAGGGAGAAAAGGAGAAAGACAGAGAGAGGAAGACAGACAGGGAGACATGGAGAGACTCACAGAGACAGAGAGATACAGAAAGAGCTAGAGAAACAGACAGACACACAGAGAGACAGAGATGCTGAAAGCATTCATGGATGAGCCTCAAGTGAACGAGGGGCTGAAACATCTTCCAGCAGCACAGCCTCCAGGAGGACAGTTGACAGCCGGCTGACAGGGTACAAGGACACTCCCTTACAGTGAAGCGAGCCTGCTCTGGACATCGAACATCAACAAGGTTAGAGAAAGACATGTGTGCTCTGAACAAGGCCTGCCAGAGTTGCCGGCAGTGGGCACTTACAAGGAGAGAAGCTGTGCCCCGGGAGCTCGACTTCCAAGGCAACTGCTCAGACACATTTGCGGAGCCTGTGAGCTCTGCCTGCAGAAAGTCCTCCGTTATTTGCCGGCTGGTCCCCAATGGGACCTGAACCACCCTCTGGGGCCTTACTACACTGACTACCCTCCTGCAAGGAGCAGGGCCCAAACTTCATAGGTGGATCCAGCAGGTCCACGTCAGTGCCCTCACCTATAGGATTGGTCTTCAGCTCCTGCCATCACTGACACCTCAGAGAGGGTCAGCTCACATTGGATTCATGATGCAAACATGTACTGCACCTGTTCTGTGCACAGCGCTGCACTCAGCACTCAGGGGAAACGCAGGCGACCATGGCATCTGTATGACAGCAAGCTCCTTGGACCCAACCACAGTGCCTCACCCAAATCAAGGACTCAACAAACACTCCTCCAGTGGGACGACTCAGAGATGCACTGTCTCATGGAAATATCGTTCACCCCTAAGGTCCTAAGAAGAAGCTCCAGTTTGGGCTCGTGAAGCCTTCAGGATGGACTTTGGGTCTAGCAAATTGTTGTTTCCATGGTGGGAACTCCTTGGCCACCTACATGAATCGTGGATCCATGTGCAACATGCTCTTCATAATAAAATTGGTGCAAACTTTGGATGGCTGTTGCTAGCACCGCCTTTTATGAGTGTGTCCATGGTTGCTCTTGCTTTGATCCCTCCTTTGGACATGTCTGAATCAAGTCATCCAACCACAGTTAAATCACTTATCAAAGTATTTATTTAGTATCTACTTCTGGGATGAGGAGAGAGAACTAACTGTTGTGTCAGATCCCACATTATACAGAAGAGACTGGGGTCAGAGAGGTTCTGTAGCTTGCCCAACATCACACAGCTCATAGGGGCAAAGCTGAGATCTGACTCTAGACTGTGAGCTCCTAGGCATGCACTTTTCCAATTATACTTCACTTCTCCCGTTGGAGACAGGTCTAGGTCTTGGAGAGACAAGCGATAAGTGAGAGGTTAAAGAGGAGGTCCTGAGAGTGACAGGGAAGGCCCAGTAAACGCATGGAGAGTCTTGAAGATGGACTGGAGGGGACAGAAGGTTAGAAGTGGCTGAGCCTGAAGGGCTTTGCATGAGGACAGAAAAGTGGGGATGGCATTTTAGAGCGTGGAATCAAGTGGGGGTTGGGGCCCTTTTGTGATGGTTCCTTGTGTACGCAGGCAGAGTGAGCAGGATTACAGAGAAAGCACCAGTCATAAGGACCCCCCAGCCCTCCCCCCCCCCCCACACACAGGGCACCTGGGATCCTCAGCCTGTGGTTTGGCCCTGCTGAGTGACACTACACTCGCCACCTCAAGAGTATTTAAAAATGCCACGTAGATAGGGACATGAACAATTCCTTGCACGGGATTCAGGAAAAGCCCTCCTATTTATGGACTGCTTCCCAGGGAATTCTGGGATGTCAAGAAGAACAAAATTTCCTTTTGTTCACAAAAACAAGCCAACCTGAGGTCTCTTCAGAATATTAAAACAGGTGAACCAAGAACCTCTCCAGGGGCAATTGGATTTCGATCCGTCCAATGGCTCCACTCAATGGTTCCTGATGACTCAAAAGCAACTGTGGCCCTGGCCGGAACAGAAGCAGCTCCTCCACCGCGGGCAGAGCCACCCACACTCCCCACCCTGCTCAACAGCCTGCTGCCTGGCCAGCATCCCACGGTCCTCCTCCCGCAGGCACCAGCAGCTCCGTCTCAGGACTAGTGACAGTTTTCTCTGCTGACTTAACTTTGGAAAATTTTCATCACTTAACAAAGCTGGGGGTCTTTCAATTCCTAAGAACCTGCCCACAGAGCATTTTACAAGAAGCCATCTGCTCGCTGGGTATTTAATCCTTTAATGTTCTGTGTTTCTGGAAGGCTGCAAGTGTGTGGGGGCAAGTTCTTACTGCATTACAGGCCAAACAAGTCAGGAACACTCTCCTTAAACAGTTCAGAAATTGCAGCTGAGACAGAATGGGTTCAGGGCAGTGCCTCCAAAATGCGGCATCAAAGACAAGGGAAGGCAGTCACCCCTTCCATCCTGCCCGGTTGGTTTACGGTGCAGGGGGGCAAGGGGGCTGATAGAGAAGGCTGGACCTGAGCCAGTCCTCAGGGACCTCCCTGGTGTCCCGCCCCCACTGTAATGCACACAGGATGCCTCTCTTATATCCCAAATCCCTTTCCCCCTGAAATTCTTTTTCTGTCTTTCTCTCTTATCTTTTTCTTTGCTTTCCTGTTCTCTCCTTGTCTTGCATTTATCAGCTGAAGTTTATTCTCCAGATCTGGTTTTGTTCTTGGTCTCCCTCTGTTTGCCTTGCTCCAGGAGAGTTTTCTGGAAGACGGTGATGCCCGTCCTCTGAGATGGCTCAGTGAACAACTGAGGCCTCTGCCGTCATGGCAAGGCCTTGGCCACAGCTGCATGGGGCCCTTCCAGGAACCTCGTCCTGGTGACAGGACCCTGGTCGTGGACGCTGATGGGAGAATCTGGGCTGGTCCTGAAACCTACAGGAGCGGGTGCAAGGTCAGGAAGCTTGCCGTCTGCTTGAGGTCTGCCACGGGCTTGCTCTACAAGCCCTTGCAGGTGAAACACCCCTGACGCAGTGATGGGACAAGTGGACAGGGGTGTGTGTTGGACAAATGAGCAGCTGAAAACGTCTAAACGTCATGTTCCCGAGGTGAGTTTTCACCTCTGCCACGTCCTTGAAATTCTTAAGTCTTAAAACTTTATGTGCCTTTCATTTCCGCCTAAGCCTGAAACATCATTTACATGTCTTCAGAGGCAATCCTGAACCTCTAAAACAACTCGAAAAACTGCAAAAACAATATTAGGGTTATTCCCATGCACCTGGAGGTTTTTTGAGAGCTATCTGACCCTGGGCATAAGTTCATGGTTGATGGATTACAGATTTAAATAGGTAAGTTTTACTAAATTGGTCCATCAGTTGAAAAGGGTAATTTTATAAAGGGTAATTTTAAATTTTAAAATATTATAATGTCACTGCCATCATATCTAAAAGAGCTTTCAATAAGAAAGTAAGAGTTCCGAGTTTTAATGTTTGATGATGGAACAGACCCTCTCCAAGCAGGAGCTGGAGCAGAGCTATGCCCGGGCTCAGAGCTCATCACGCCATCCCCGACTGACACCTGTGTTCGTCTGTCTGTTCTGTTGTCCTTGTCACATCAGTGGCCAGACTGTGGCATCTAGGTGCCGACTACTCCTGTCTCAAGGGAGTCACCTCTCCAGGTTACAAGAGCCTCATTTGTAACAAGAGGAGAAGGCCCACGTGTCCTTGGAAAGCTCTTTCCGTATCTAAGGTTACCTAACTTGTAGATCCTGGGACTTTGTTTTGTGTTTGAGCATTAAAAGCAGGAAGGATGAAAAGGGTTAAGAAATTGGGAGCCTGGAAGAAACCAGCCACCAGGGCATTTGGGTTCTCACTGAAAGCCCCAGAGTTGTCATTCCTGCTATTCTGGGTGCAAAAGGAGATTTGAACACTAGAGCTGGTTTTATAAGAGGGAACCTGGAAGTAACTGCCCTAGTAGGGAAGCCAGGAATGTGGTTGATAGTCTAGACATCAAAAGAAAAGCGCCCAAACCTTCAAGGCACTGGAGACGAGAACCCCAGGCAGGCTTCCAAAAGTCCCAACGATCGAATCCACGCAACAGCCAGTAGGGACGGCGGTTCAAAAAGAATAAAAGCATATTTCAATGATCTTATGAAAAATTAAGATGATTTTATGAAAAATTAAGAGGTACCTTCCTTGGATGTGTCCTACTTACCACTCATAATCATCATTAGTGGTAAGTTTCAATGATAAGTTAATACACCAATCAAAGGAATTTTATGGCTTTCAGATAATAGTATCACATGTTACTCAGAATCACCATGTTATTCCTTTTTGGAGCCTCCAGCACTTCTTGGACCCCCTCGAACTCAAACTTTCCATCCTTAAGTCTTTTCCCAGAGTATTTTTTTATCCCCGCCCCCACCCTCTCTGGAAATTACAGAGAAAATCCGTTCAGTCATTTTCAGGTTATCAGACTGTGAAAAATTTGTTTTTCAAGCTTCAGAAGATTGTTGAACTGCCTTTTTCTTTTTCTTTTTTTTCATTTCAGATAACTCAAAACTGGTCTGGATCTATGACATCAACCTTGGCATGTACAAAGAATCAGGAATGAGGACTTTGCCTTGTTTGGAACCAAAAGAGAGGAATATCCACTTTATCTCTCTCTCTCTCTCTCTTTCTCTCTTACATTTTTATTAAGACAGTATTTTTTCCTTTTAGCTGGATGATGTATACTTTTAACATTCCAGGAAAAAAGTGTCAGTGATATGCAAGTCATAATAAAAGAAAATCAAAAGAAATGCAATTACAAGGAACAAGGAACTTCATCATTTTTAGTATGAAATGCCCAGAGGAAAATCTAATTTTAAAAATTACCAGCACCATATAAATGAGAGAAGAATATATGAAAAGATTTGTTATTCTAAAAAAATTAACTTAATCTTTCATCTTCCTGGCTCTTGGGCTTTTATCCTTATTTTTAAAAGCCAAAAAAAGATCATTTGATGCTGGGTAAGGAGTAAACCTCACACTAATGCAGTATAATACTAGGAAGTGGCAATGGACCCTCCTGGTCTCTGGTCTGCTGCCTGGAAAGCAGTAGGACACCAAAAGCGATGCTAAATAAATAGCAAACTATATTGAGGATGAACAAGAGTCTTCTCTTTCCCCTGATTATAAAGGTACCTTTGTCAATGAAAGCAAATATTCCCATGGCATACTATAGTTGATACAGAGCTTCCATTTTTATCAACTGGTTTGACCCTCACAACACCAGGTAAGTAATGGCTGCTGTCACCCCCACTTTACAGGTGACCAACAATAGGTAACTATTCCAAGCACAGATGGTTAATGGATGGCAGAACCAGGATTTAAACCCAGAATTCTGACATCAAATATCTTGCCTTTCCCCACTATCACACGGCTCCCAGCTAAAAGGGATTCACAGAGCCAGGGTGCCCTAAGCTTGAAGATAGCGGTGACTTGCCTATTTCTAACAGCTCTGTCTCTTAGAAGAAGTTTAAACTATGAGGGGGGGAAAAAATAAGCTCATTTATATCGTAAATGTTGGGCTGACGTTAGGGGGTTTTGACTTGTTTCTAACTGAGTCACTGTTCTAGCCCAGAGAGATTTAACTCCACCACCCTCAGCCCATTTTAAAAGAAACCAGAATCATTCATATGTTTAGAGTGAGAGTCCAAATAATAATGCAATAACACAGCCTCCCTGTAAAAGCCTTTTCTTGATGGAATCTCCTATTTTCCTTTCAAGCGTGAAAACAACACTGTTATTATAGTGGCCTGGCAGTGGGTGAGAGTGAGGAAGAGACGCAATGCCACTAATAATACTGATTTCTAACAGTTTATCTAGTTTTTGTTTGGAATCAGACACAATGCTAAACTATATCCTGCTCTCCACGGAAAAGGTTCTCCTGACCTAAAGCTGACAGATTTGGGGAGAGAGCCTTCCTTTGTCCAGATGTTATTTCCCCCTTCCCTCCCCTACCCCACCCCCGCCACACACACTTTGCTAGTGTCAGCCTGAAAATGAAAGACATGGCGATCTGGTAGAAAGATTGCAGAGATTTCTCTCTTCTTCCTTCAGCATCACCTTTGAAGGAGTGGATTCTGCAGAAAACACTCTGCCCTCACCTTCAGCAACAGTGGTGAGCCCAGTGGGGCCCAAAGAAAACCAGGAAAACCACTTTTCTGTCTATTGGGCATTGAAAAACTTTTTCTTCTTTTATTGCTATGTATACTACTCTTTTTTTCCCCCCTTCTCTTACCCCTGTTAATTTGCCAACCCCACTTTGTCTTGGCATTTGTTTTTGTTTCCATAACGCTTCTCTGTACCCCACAGCTGGACACAAACTCTAGAACAAGACTGCGCAGCCTTCTATGAGCTGTTTTCGTCTGGTACTCCAGGAGTCAGAGGAGGGCAAAGACGAAGATTTAGATCGGGATTCCTCACAATGCTGATGCTTAGCAAACACACTTTGGAGAACTGGCAGTAGAAGTTCTGGGAATGTTGATTGCAACATAAAACCTGATGCTAAGGAAGGGGTTATCTGGGTTTGGAGTGTAGGGATGGACTTTCCTCCTCCCTAGGCGACTCCTGCCCTATTTCTCTAGTTTGATAGGAACACTCCTCAGAGGATGAAGCTGAATCTCCACTGATGAGCCAACTGGGGCCTCTTTTCATCCTGACTCCACAGAGCATCCTTTTAAGCTTCAACAAATGACATGGTAAGTCATCTTGGTTTCCTCTTCTGTAATGCAATTAGGGGCACTCCCAGCTTCTCTTTCATCTCTCTAATTGCTCAGAGGGAATTTTCCCCTTCTTGTGCTTTTTCTATAAATTAGCCTTATAGGCTGGTCAGATTAATCTGTGCAGATTTCCCCCCAAAATTCCCTTCCAAGAACTTTCCCCTGTAGCCCCTCTCCCGCCCACCATACCATTCTGCCCCCTAACTGAGGTACCCTCCATCTGCATTATTTACTGGGCATCATTTATGTGACGAGCATGACCTCACCTCCAGGGTGGACTCCAGAAAATTGCAATCATTCCTCTGCCTCTAGTTGGAGGCAAGTCTGTGGGAAGCCAGGAGGGGGCAACACAAGAGGGAACAGCCTAAGTGGCAGAATGTGTGACACGGACACATGGGCCACAAGAGTTCTGAGAAGGACAAGACAGAACAGGTCAGTTTGTGTAGGAGAGGAGGCATAGTGGGTGTGGGTGTGGGGTCGAGGGCGACAGCGCAGGCTGGGGGTGGAGGAGGAGATGTGTGCATGGGGCATGCCTGTCCGAGTGGGTTTCAAAATAAAAATCTCATGGAAAAGATAATTGAAATGAAAGTCAGAGCTTATTAAATTTCTGTAGGCCCAACCCAACTTCTCATCGTTCCCAGTCATGTGGATACATGCTAATTTCCTTGGCAACCTTAGATAAAGCTCTTAATGTGATTTGAGTCCCTTAGAGATTAGCACTATTATAAATATAAATGTTCAAACATAAGCAAGTTGAAACCAAATGCCCCTCAAACACTGGCTTTCTATTATGTGAAAGTTTTCAGTGGTGCATTGAACCCTTGAATAAACGAGCTAGAAAACAGACTTAAATGGGCCCGTCGGCTAATTCTCAAGGCCAGGCTCCTCCTGGGGAAGTAACAAGCTTAGTAGCTGCTCTCTATGTATATAATCTGCAGCAGCTGGCAGGACAGCTTTGGATGACAATCTGAGAAATACTAAATCAGAACTTCAAGTAGGGGCTTGGGTAGGATGTACTGAGACCCTGATCCAAACAGACAGCCTTTGCTCAACAGCCAACCTGCAAAACATTCCCCTCATGTTCTAGCTGCTCCATATCGCTCAAGGGAGTCACTAACAAATAGTTATAAATAGACATCAAGGAGTTTGTTTATATAACTAAGAGAAAACAGTGTTCAGAAACATGCATTTGACACCAAACCGATGTAAATGCTTTCGGAGCAGAAATGGGGCACTTGTACTGAGCCTGGGGTTTTGATGTGGTCATTATTCACTAAGCAGAACCACCACTTGGCAACACCTTGTGTACCCAATGCTAGGTACTTGAAATTTTAAAAACATATCTCTTCCAAGAAAATTCTCAAGTAGAAGATTCTTTTCATTAGTTTGTAAACACTTTCCCCCAAAGTTGGTCCAAATGCCTGGGATGTTACCGTCAAGTGAAGGCAGAGGGATTGTGATGACCGAATCTATTCTTTAACCTTCTAACATTCATACACAGGGCTTTTGCAAACTAACCAAGCAAACAATTACAGAGTGCTACTCCTAAATGTTCTCACTACTAAAGAGTAAAGTGCAAAGTATTCCCAGGAGGCTAAACAACAACAAAAACATCACCAACAACAAAAAAACAAAGAGGATAACTCATGTGCCTATCCTAGGCACCTACTAGAGGTTCCATCCTTACTGACAGATGCAATTACTTGGGTTTGGTGAAATTTGCAGAATATCCACAGGATGGTGGGCTGGTCAGGTGATAATGACTCACCATGTCTTCAATCTTAGTATGTCCTACCTATTTGACATTGGCTCCTTCAGCAGAGAATACAAGAGCTATCACACCCATGTAACTTCAGCTCAGATTTCAGATGGTATCCAATTCGCTTTCAGGAAAATCCATGGCCTGCCTTCTCTCTCTCACCTGAGAAAACACCTCACTCAGCCTCTGATTGTGCACATCCACTTCCCATCCTCCAGGAGCAAGGGCACAGACTTAGGATGAGGCAGAACTGGACTTGAACCTTGATTCTGCAATTTACTAGCTGTGTCAATGAGTTGGGTGAGTTAGTTACCTGTTTTCTTTCTTTACCTGGAATGCTTAAATCCAACTCATGTTAGATGATTTTTTAAACTCAGCCAATTTCTTGATTCATAAAACATGGAAAATAAGACTATTCTTGAGTTGTCATCAGAATAAATGACTTCTGTGTGTAGCACAGGGACTGACATTTAGTAATTGTGATTCCTTTTCATTCGTCTCTCAACTTTCCATTTAACTGTCAGAGATCTCAATTTCCCTTTCCTGGGACCTTTTTATTACAAGGAGTGATAGGAAATGCACATATGAAAACAGTAGTGTGAAAACTTTTAAACTGGTGAAGCTCTTTTTGCAGGGTTTTAATTTTAGAATCTGATTTCTTAACACCATTAGTCAAGGTAAGTTCTAAAAAAAAATAATTCAAACTAGACTTGATACCTTTGAGCTATCAGCTACAAGCCTAGAAGAAGAGTTCTGGAATTAGTAGAAGCCATTTCTTTCAGACCTCAGTGCAGAAAGGCCAGCCTGATCCTCATAAGGAAGGGATTTCCAATCCAACAGGAAGAATATCTGAGCCTGTACTAAGCCATCATGTCCCCACCTGGAATGCCCTATGCAGAGATGGCTATTTCAAAAGCCAATGGCAGGTCCAAAGAAAGACAGACAGCTGATAGAGAGGGGAGAGTACCTTCTGTAAGACAATGATATTTAAAACTCAGGTGTAACCCTGGAAAGAAGAAGCCTGAAGGTGGATCCTGGGGATATTCATAAACTCTCAAAGGTACAGAAAGGATAACAATCACGTATTCATCACCTACTTAAACCTTCCAACTCTGAGCCATTCCTATCAACCCTGGGTAGGTAGTTTAGGGTCAAAGATAATGCAATACTATTCCACCAAGAGAGACAGATTTCTGGAAATGGCGGTTCCCCAAGCTGTAGAGATCTCACACCCTTCCTTGAGTGCAGCTACAGTCTTGCTAAGGTCCTTTAGGGTGACGCTTCTCAAATCTGCCTTCAACCCCAGTTTGGAACCAAGTATACCCATATATACATCAGGTACCTCAAAGCCCAATATACCCCAAAGGGAACTCATTAAACTTTCCTCGCACCTGCCTCTAAGAGCCCAGTCTCAGGCAGAAACACAGAAAAGTGATCCTCCATGTCTCCCTCCTCCCTCCCCACTGACACACCATCATTGTCATCTCTACCATATGGATGGCTCCTCTTTGCAGACACTAATGCCAGCTTCCATAGCCCCACTGCATGGCTCCTGACCTTCCCTCACGGTGCTCCCTCCAGCCTGCCCTCCACATTGCTGCTAGGGGTTCCTCTTCAAACAGAAAGCCA
The DNA here is from genome assembly GCF_000147115.1 of Myotis lucifugus. NCBI lineage: Eukaryota > Metazoa > Chordata > Mammalia > Chiroptera > Vespertilionidae > Myotis > Myotis lucifugus. The sequence continues at coordinate 5,887,390 of NW_005871084.1, forward strand.
TCCTGTCCTTCTATCTGCTCCAATGCCCTGACTGGCTCCCCATCATTCACAGGGGGAACTGACTCCAACCTCACCTCTCCCCATGCCCCCCTCATACCTTCAACTCCATGTAACTACTGGCAGCATCAGCCCCAAACCTTATACTTCTAGCTGACCCCTACTCACAGCACACTTTCATGCCTCTCAGGACTCTGCTCACACATCACTCCTCCCTGAAGCTTTTCTTGACCAATCCCCATCACTTCCCCAGCATGCCCACTTCTTATCCTGCCCCATCCCTGCTCACTACTGAACTCTCTGCTACATGTCTGCCTCCTCCTCGAGGGCAGCACCTGAGTGTTACTCATCTCTGTCTTCCCAGGTTCTTACATTGCCTGGCACCTGGTAAAAGCTGTGTGTTTGCAGAATGAATAAATAAGTGAATAATATTAAAAGTATTCAAACAGCATAATCCTTAAATATGGTGCTATGCTCAAGGAAGATGGGCTCATTACACATTGGTTGAAGAGTCTCGGGACTGTCTGGACTGGGGCAGCCATAGGGTGCGCAGAAGAGTCTAGAAAGGAGTTAGAGTTTCAAGTTTACTGCTTCATAGCTTTAAGACTTTGGCAGAGACATCTAATGCCTCTGAGTCTTAGTTTACTCATCTATAAAGATGAGAGAATGATAGCATTGGCTGCAAAGGCTGGGATGAGAATGCCAAGATGGTGCCCTCCGAGAGGGTGCAGGGGGCAGGCAGCAGATGGCAATGTCCTCTCCATCAATCAGCAGACCTGAGCTAGGCACAGACTCTGAAAGGCACTGCACTGGGCGTCGGGGAAACAGCAGGCCAGAGTATAGCTTGTGCCTCAAGGGATGGACAATATCCTCACTTGAAAGGTTGAGAAACATCCAGCAAGTCAATAATATTAGATGAGTCGGGAGGCCAAATTCGACCCATAACCAGGTCAACGTGGAACGTGGGGTGCACTGAGTGGGGAAGGCTCTTTGGGGGGCTGTGAGTGTGTGGAGAGAGACTGGTAGAAGAGGAGGGTCTCTGAGAGTCAGCCTGCTGGGAGGAGACACAGGGCGCTAGGTGAAGGGGTGGTTCAGAGCTTGGCTGCATTGCTTTTAGACTCGTCTGCTGCTCTCTGCTGCCCCCTGTTAGTGTAGAGAGGGAAGAGCAGATGGTGGCTGGAGATAGGAGAGGGAAGGGTCACAGGTGAGGAAGGGACAGAGAAATGAAGCAATGGGGGCAGGTGGCTGAGGTGGGGAAGACGGCTTGTCACATTGTCCCCTGAGCACCCATTTCTCTTTGCAGGTCTGAGGCTCATCCTCTGTCTCCTAGGACTCAAGTGTGGACCACTGGTGTGACCAAGGTGAGATGTAAGGCCAGAAATCATTTTAGCTCTGACTAATGCACAGTAATAGTCATAAGGTTTGTTGAGAAAAAAAGGGAGGGGCAAAGAGTGAAGACGAGCAAGAGCTAACACAAAGCTTCGTTCAGCAGCAAGTGGCAGTGGATTGCTCCTTGGAAGTGGGGGTGGAGAGATGGCAAATAACTTTTCCCATTCACATCAGCCCAGTGCTTTCCATTTACAAAATGTGACTAGGCTGTAGGACTTTTATCAGTTGATATTTTGGGCCTGATAATTCTTTGTTGGGGGAGGGCATAGAAGGATGTTTAGCAGCATCCCTGGCCTCTATCCACTAGCAGATGTCTCCAGACCTTGCCAACTGTCCCCTGAGAGGCAAACTCGCCCCTCTCTGAGAAGCCCTGCCTGGGAATATTGGGAGGCCCAACCCAAACGCCCACAGGTGTATTTCCCCATCTCGTCCTTACCTGAGCACTGCAAGAATGCTGCGTCTACCTGCCCCTCCACTTGACATTCACAGGAACGCAAACAGAGGCTTCCTTTGGAGGCCCGGGAATTGCAGGCCCCTCTCAGCTCAGTAACTGCAAACCAGTGTGGGCTCTGTGACCCCAAGGGGCCTCTGCGCCCAGAGTCCCTATTTCCAAAGGGCAGCTCTGAGGTTGGAGGTGTACACCTAGGAGACTCTCTTCTCCCTCTCCTCTCCTCAGTTTCTCCTCCATCCCCCCACCCCCAGCCCCCTGCTGGTGCTCAGCAAGAAAACACCACAGCTACTCAAGTGAACAGGAATCTGGGGTCACCCCCCTTTCAAATTTAGACAGCAAGTCCTAGAGCTAAGTAAGAAAGCCTTTGCACAAATAAACAATTAAGGTAATTGTGGGTCTGACAATTTTATTTTTTCCTGAGGAATTAAGTACCCAAATGGGGTTCGGTTCCCAAGCTGAGCGTCTGTCCAGAAAAACCAGAATGCACGAAACTGAAGGAATCGGGTCAAAGTCCCTTTCTTTTTTAAGTGACGAAACGGAGTCCTAGCTAAGCGAAATGAGAGCCAGCATGGAAGCCAGGACCAGGCACTCCATGATGCCTTGTTCCAGGCAAAGTTCCCACGGCTCCCTTCCACCGAGACAGACTTAGGAACACGCCCCCGGGAGGACAGCCCTGGAGGGCATCCATAGAGAGTCACCACACATGCCTGCACCTCAAGTGATAGCTTATTTCACAGAAACCCTTCGCTTGGAACTGTTTCCTAAAAACCATCCAAGAGGGAACAGGACAGAGTCCTCCAAAGGGGCACCTAGCCTGGCTCTGTGGCATTGTTTTCAGTGAAAATGAGTATCAGCTGTTTTCAGCATTAACCTTAAACTCCAGCTGGCTTTATCTTCTCTCACGTATTACAACTGTAATGCTGTACACACTGTAAAGGTCACACCTGTGTTTATACACCATGTACTATCACAGTACCGTGAAGAGAACACTATGTGGTCTCTATCAGAAGGTCAAAGAACGATGGGGAGAGGCAGGCTTGACTCCTAACGGGCCAGGCTGGCGGCAAGGCGACGATCGTGCGTTGCTTCCAGGCCACAGGCACTGTTTATTGACAGAGAAGCAAACAGGCACCTGTCCGGTTTCAGGATGACTAGGGAGTTTCCAACGTGGACATGAAAAAACTTTTACACTGTACCCACTCATTCTTTTTTTTTTTTAAGCCAAAATTAGAAAGAAAACAAACATATTCAGGGCACAATGTGGCAAGAAAAGAAACTCAAAAGTCAAGACATTTCATAAGAAAGGCTCGGACTGGGTCTGAACCCACCTGGCCTAGAATCTGGGGTTCCTTTGTCTGAGGCGGGAAACAGGCCGCAAAGCCCAGGGGCCTGGGAGAAAGGCTGTCCCAGGTAGGAGGTCCCTGATGTTTCCCATGCTGCAGGGTGCAGGGGGAGGATGTTGGGGAGTATTTTTCTAGACTAACCGAGTGGTGCCTTGAGGTGCAATTAATAAGTAACAGCCAAGAGCAGCTTGCAGTGAAGGTATTTAGCCACTGCCTCCCTCTGCCATCGACAAAATAACCTGATACCTTTACCTGGCCTCGGAGTGACCTGACCCTAGGAGGGACTTCACTAATTAGCATAGTCCCCCAGCACCCGGCCACCGGACTGGCTGTCACACACTCTCCCACATTCCAACCACCAGTCTACGCTGGGCCCTCCATCCCCCAGGCAGCCGGCAGCCAGTCCCAAGATCAGCAAAGATCTACCTTCCTCCAGGCAGCCCTTCTGCCTGCTGGAGCCGCACTGCCCTGTCCACCTGGGGCACATCGGACACAATCCTGTCCCAACACCAGCATCCAGGGCCTACGTCCATCTCTCATGAGGCATTCCTGAAGCTGTGTGGGGAAAAAAAGCTTTTTGCTTTAAAATAATCCTGCATTACATCGACTTAAAACAGGTTGGTCGGCTTCAATTTAGCCAGGCTGTAACTGGAACTGATCATGGACTTTAACACGCAAAATGCCAATAAGACATTTATAGAGCTGTCTGTCTACTCACCATTCAGGCAGAGGTGAGTCACTAGGTCATGAGAGAGTCGCCAGTTTATCTTTTATAGGTTAATTATTTAAAATCACGTGGATATAGATTTAGGATCCGGTTATCTACTTTTTACAAAAATTGCTATATTGAGCTCTTTTAACCCAGACAGTGTGAATCAAGTCATCCTCCATCCCACCCTCTCTAGCCCCACACCCGAAAGAGAGGGGGGCACATGCTTGAGGCCACCAGAGGTGTGGCTGGGCAGAGAGATTGTCACCAAAATCACAAAAACACAACTGAAAAGAACTATTCTTAAGAAGACTCGTGTACCATAAAAGGGGAATTTCCAGAAGCCTCTGCTATTAGCAATTCACCCTTCCATTCCCTTCCTCTCTAGTTTCAAGATGAGATGATGAAATAAAAGAGTTACTTGTCACCAAAAAACACGAAACTCTATACAAACATGGAAACTGACACAGTATAATTTGTGGGAATTTCCACACCTGTTCTTCTGATTTGCCACGAGGAGGAGGGGAGACAGAGAGAGAACAGGCAATGGTACCTTTGCCCGCGTCCACCCACATTCAGACACAATCATGAATTCAGTTTTCTTCCTTTAAAATAATTATCACTACTTATGAAGCACATGTTTTATTTTTCTCCTTGGGCAAAAATCATTTTTTCCAAAGTAAAAGTTCTGAAATGAGCTTTTTAGAAGCAAAGCTAGCTGGGAATTTTCTCAGTACTAGTGTAAGTATGGATGTTTCTCTTTTCACTTTCCATTTTTACATATGCCTTGAGGGCCAACATGCACTGGCTAATTTCAATAGAATGTTCCAGACTGAGGGGCAGCACTCCATCTCAGGGGATGAGTGGACATATATTGGGCATTCACTTTTTACAGGCCTAGATATTAGGTTCTGTGGGGGGAGTTGTGTTCAGGAAATAGAAGACAAAATCCAATTGAATAGGGAAATGAGCCAAACAAAAATGGACATAAAGATGAAAAGAAAAAAAAACACCTACAAAAACACAGACGCGTGCATATAACCAGCTGTCGTTTCTATAAACGGGGCTGAATCTGCCCACCTTGCAAAGATTTCCCCGTGCGGTGGGGACTGCCCACATGTATTTCTTAGTTTCTGCTGGCCAACTCAAAAGTTTCTAAATCCTTTTTAATGGGGCCATTTACAGCATGTCTACTCTTTATTTTTGCCAAACTCCAGCCACTTTATTGTTTTAAAAAATTCTCATGAAGGTAACATTTACATACTGCAAAATGAACATGTTTCCTGGGTATAGTTGGATGGATATTCACCAAAGCATATACCCCTGGAGCTCACACCCCCATCAAAATAGGGGGCATTTTCACCCTCCCAGAAAGATCGCTCGAAGCCACTTTGTTTTTAAATTATTGGCATCTGAACGTCTTTGCGTGGAGATTATCAAAGCCAAATGTGTGGGCAAAGAGCCTAATCATCAATCATCCACTACAAACACAGGTAGTGAAGGCTGTGGAGACGGGGCCCGCGCCTGCACAGACGTGTCTGCAGGGATGGGCGCTTTAATTACATGCCAAGGGCCTTTTCAGGGACAGGCACATGAGCCCCTCTCGGCAGCCCTGCTGGCACTTGACCATGGAGCTGAGACCGATGGGTTTCTTTTCTGGTTTTGTGCTTTAGGCATCAGGCAGGGTTTAGAAAGAGGGAAGTTGGTCTGGATAGTCAAATCTACCATATTCTCAAAGGAGCAAATGTTCTCCCATGAGGAGGGTACAACCACAGCTCAGAGCACCGCTTTCCAAATTCTGTTGCAACATCGAAAGAGGAGTTCACATGACCAGGCAAATTAGAAATTTTCTTAACATTTCCTGTTTCCCAAATTTCAGAGGAGACCTTCAGGGAATGTCTGGCCCACAGTCGCACATTATGGTTGAGGGACAATGTCTCCACTTTGGCAAAATGTTGCCCCAGAGGCCTGTCAAAGGCGGGAGGGGCAGGGCTGGGAGGAAGGCCAAGGCCAAATGCACTTCCTTTGGGGCTAGGGGTGGGGACACCCCTGGTCCAGTGAACAGTAATTCTGGCAAAAGGATCAAGAGCGGAAGACCAGATGGATCAGGAGCCGGCACCTCTACGCTTTTGGGCGTGAGTTTCTTATGAAAGATTAAGCTACTTCATGGACGTTTGAATTGTGTGTCTTCAAAGCAAAAACAGAATAAAAAGCTAAAGTCCCAAAATATTGTGCAGGAAGTAGTATTTTTTAAAAAAACATCACTTTTCCAAAATGGTACCCTGAGGTAATCCTTTCTTAAGTCTCCCAGCAATCAAAACAATGTGGTTGCAAAAGTTTACAACTTTAAAACCTTTCAAAGGTCACTTCCCTGCCTCACACCCTCTCAAATTAAGAGCATAACGGATATTTTGAGTCACATGTATTGTTCTTTGTTCATTTGCATTTGGTAAAATCCCTCCTTTGGACCAATTTGGTAAGCAGTGCCTTGGGCTTCCTTGTGATTGTCCTCTTGTCTGTTATATATATGTTTCTTCTGTCAAAATACTTTAGACTCCCAGTGGATAAAATGAAGGTGCAGACTTTGCCATTTATACTTTCTTCTTGTTCAGGTGGTTTCTCCATCTTGCTTGGGATGGAATTTCTTTTCCTTCATGACGAACTATGCCCTTCAAGGCTCAGCTGAAGTTCAGGCTCCATGAGGCTGTTAGACCTCTTTCCTTGGTTCCCCCCTACCTGACCTTTGGTTGAACTGGCATACTTCTCCATATTTCAGGCTCAGATGGGTTGGTCTGCACCACTACTGTGCCATTGGAGGCCTTAATCAAGAGTTCTAGTGCCGCCCTGACCGGTTTGGCTCAGTGGATAGAGCGACGGCCTGCAGACTGAAGGGTCCCGGGTTCGATTCCAGTCAAGGGCATGTACCTTGGTTGCGGGCACATCCCCAGTGCGGGGTGTGCAGGAGGCAGCTGGTCGATGTTTCTCTCTCATCGATGTTTCTAACTCTCTATCCCTCTCCCTTCCACTCTGTAAAAAATCAATAAAACATATTTTTTTAAAAAGAGTTCTAGTGCCAAACTGAGACTGTAAGAGAAATTGGTTAGATGGAAAATTTATCCCGAGCACCCAGTGCCCTGGAGCAGGGGTTCCCATTGACAGAGATTCTCACCTCCAAATACAAAGCACAGCCAAGAACTCGCAGGTCCGGGACCCCTTCTTCCCACCACACACACCCTGCTCGCCAGCTGTCACAGGAGGCCCGAGTGCTTTATGAGGCTGCCTGCTCACTCCCCCGGCTCCATGTGTAAGCCAATGGTGCTGGCTTTTAGAGCATATTTCTTTCGCTATGAGTAATTTAAAAGTGACTCATGCTCAGCTTCCCCAGCCGGTACATGTGACCCACAGTGCTGGTTGAGTGTATCTATAGATGTGTAAACCAAAGCAGTTCTTAGAACACAGATTTCCCCCCTCCCACGTGCTGTTTACCTCCTTCACTTCACAGGGACTGAACCATGATACGGATGAGCTGCTGGGGACTGCCTGCTCCTTACTCAAACTGGAGTGGGCTCACTAGAGGCAACAAACATCATCCGACAAGAGAAAATAAGAGAGACCTGAAGAGGAATGAGACAGGCAAATGACCTAATACATTTATTTTGTATTAGTAGATTATCAAGAAGCTCTAAGAAAAAGCCTTAAAAATATAATACAATGAGTATCCATATAAACAAAAATGATTCCAAGTTCTCTTTCTGTCTCAGTAGATATTTAGACCCAAAAAGTAAAGAACACATTCACACATATCACGCAAACCACTATTTCTTCATTTCTAAGACAGAAGAACATTCCTGGGATCTGCTGTGGTTTGACTTGCTAATTGACATATATGAACATGTTTTTTATTTCTCCAACCGTCTTTATTTCTCCATCACCGGACAATGGACACAGCCAGCAAGGACACCATCAGTGCAGGAAGGACACAGTTGGGTGACAGCTGCCGAGCCTTCTAGATAGCGTTTCCTACCTCCTTCTCACTTCCTTTTTTCTATTCAACCAAATCTAAAAACTCTCTTGCCTTTTTAGTGAAGACCTCCATACTCTCACCTGTCTCACTTTATTTCCTAGCATTGTCTATGGTAACTGCGCAATTTATCCTTGGCTACGGCTGGTGTCTTCACTGCCCCTCCAATAAGCTGAGTCATTCCCACCCCGGAGTTTCACCCATTTCCTCCGAATCCCCTCCCCGCTCCACTCTCATCACTCTCCATCTCTTCAACCTCATGGCATCTTCTTGCCTCACCGCCTGAGTCTTATCGCAGTCCTCCAACTCAGCTCATGCCACCTGAAGACCTTCCATGAGGCCTTCCCTGACCATTCAAGTGGTCTTAACAACCATGTCTCCTAAACTTCTCTTATACTTCATTATGTCTGTTCTCCAGTTTTATTTTGTTATTTGGCATGTGATAGTCAGATTTCGTCAGTTTACTCCTGTATATCCTCACAGTACCTAGCCCCACAGTAATGGGTGAATCGAGCTTGCAGATGAAAAAAAAAATTGTTTTTGCCAAGAAGTGTAATATGCAAGGTCTTTCTAACTTTTAGCCCTCTGTTAAATCAGATTGCATGTCAGCTGAAAGATAAATTTTACTATTCATTCTAGTTGGAGGCTATGTGGAGAGGAATAAATGCATTGAATATTCAACAAAATGACAAATGCAGGAATAAATGTATTGAACATTCAACGAAATGACAAACACAGGCAAGAGCAGGCATTTACATAGCACTGTGTACAAGCATTGATGTAAGCATTTAACAAACATCAATTTATTTGAACTTCATACTGACCCAACAGAGGAGATACTATTATTACCCCCACTTCACACAGGGGGAGACAGCAGAGCAGGTAACTAGTCCAAAGTCACATAGCTAGAGAATGGCCAAGCTGCACTCAAACTCAAGCCAGTGTGGCTCCAGTCTGTGCTCTTAGGTGCTATATTCCTGTCAACAGGTGTGTTTTTAACTCTGCATTCTACACGGATACCTTGTCAGTTATGTAGAGTTAGAACCATCATCACTCAAGTGCAATGTAAAGAGAACTGATAGATGTCATCTTCCAGGGAAATTTTAAAAAGGAGCATGGCTGTGTGGGAGCAAAATAAATAGCATCTTTTTTGAAGTGTAGGGGATAAAAGCTGCCAGTTCATCCTTAAGAACCTGCAAAATGACACTACCCATGCTCCACAGAAATACCAGGTTTGAACCTTGGGGCAACCTTGAGGTTGGATTCCCTTCAGCCCAATGTTACTACACACCCAAATCTTTAATTTCTCAATTTAAAGAAACCAAATAGAACCCAAATCATAGCTGCACTTAGATTTGTTGACTATCTTTTAGATAGGATCTTGCAGGCCCACACACAGCATGCTTGAGAATTCCAGATTAAGTACAAGAAGAAAAACCTCATCCTGGTGGTCAAATCATGGCCGGAAATGATGCCACCAGCAATTATTCATCTATTAGCAGTCACTTAAGTACCATAAGGCTTTTAAGGGAAAAGACTGGGAGGCAGTGGTTGGAAACGAAGCCCCATTATTAATGTAGTCAAGCTATTCAGCTGGATTCAATAAAATAAAAAGCCCTGCCCAGACCAGTGTCTGTAGTAGAAGATGCTAAGAGCTGTTTTTAAAAATCTGGTTTTATTGAATCCAGGTTTTATACGCAGCATTCCTTCTTCCTGAATGGCTGAAAAACCATCCCAAGCCTTTTAAACCAGTGGAGAGGAAATGGACTTAAGCTGTGTCAAGAAAGCACAGTTATATTTAAGGGAGACAACTTCATAATGTTCAAAGTCATCAAAACCTAGGTAGTAGCCCCTTGAATATATTGTCAAGAAAAGCTTGACAATATATTGGGAAATTCTCTTTTATCAATTCAGTTCAGACTCAAGACCATTACTGAGAGCCGAGGCCAGGCCCTGTGCAGGCTCCGCAAGCCCCTGAGCAAACCCAGATGAACAAATTGCAACCCCCACTCGTGAGGAATTTACACCCCTGGGAGGAAGCAGGAGCGCCGGGCTGGTGAGCAATGAGAGAAATGTTGTGGTTTGGATGAACAGCATTTGGTTTAACTGTCTGTCTGTGAGTCTGTCCCTCTCTGTTCATGTCTCTGGCTCTATCTGCATTGTTTTGGGACTATTTTGTCCCCAGGTCCCAAGCCTCAAACCTCCCTGACTAGGGAGCCCACAGGCAACTTCCGTGTTTATCCCTCCAGCTACATCCTAAGCAAACTGCTGCTCCTGTCCCACCCCCCTGCCCAGCAGCTCAATTCAACTGGTCCAGGAAGCTGGGGGACCGCTTTGCCCCTAATCTCCCTCATACTGCTTGGTTGCACAACCTGAAAAGAAGCCACTGAGGAACTGACACCTTGGGTGACAGCATCAGGCTGAGACCACACAGTAGAATAAGATAGGATTCCTGCCTTATGGAGCTCACTTCAGCCAGGGAGACCAACAGCTAACAAGTTCTAATGCAACATGGTAAGGTGCTACGGTGGAAGTATGTGGAAAATGCTATGGCCATGCGATAAAAGGTGGCATCTGTTTGCAATAGGTTTTAGAGGACTCCTCTGGCAAATGATTCCATAATAAATGTTCCTCATATGTCTCATTGCTAGGGGTTTAGCTGTCTCTCAGTCACCTATTCATATTCTCTCTAACATCTATTCATCTATATCATCTATCATCTACCTATCATCTATCTATCATCATCTCATCTGTTTATCTAGAACATTTTAAACCACATAACTTTCTAAGGCAGGTTCCTCATCTTGCTGCAGGGACAGCCTAGCCACCAAAGATCATTCTGCCAATGTGAAAGCTGACAAAGGGGGTGTGAGTAGCTTCTTTGGAGGTCTTTAAAAACAGTATTGTTCTCATTGGCTGGGATGGCTGGGTGTTCCTGCCCGAAAGCAGTGAGGCCGACTAGAGGACTTTTCAAGGGCTCCCATACATCCTTGTTTCACTGATCGCCAAGAACCCGTAAGTCCCCTTGGACCATGAGCAACTGCTACCTTTTGAATACTGGGACCGGCTGCCCAGACCAAAAGCTGGAGTGAGGAATGGCAGCCTTGGAGGGCGCATTTCCATAATCTTAGAGGTCACCGTTGCAGCTGGCTGCAGTTCTAATAGAGACTGCCAACTCTGCACGGAGAGTCACAGCAGGGTTATAATCATCCATGGCTGACATCAAGAGCCAAAAATCCATGCGATGCTTGAAGTTAGCATTTGTTATGTAGCTTGCATTTTCTAATGCCCTAAAGCTTCTGATCTGTTTCCAGATGGAGGGAAGGGCAGACTGCTCTGTTCATTGGTAAATCTGGCCTCTAGCACAAAATTCCAAAGGTCCCCTCATCTTCTATTAGGTATAACATCCTCCCAAATGTCAGGGCTTTTTAGGTGATCTGTGTGTCCATGAGAAAAGGAAAGGTAAGCTGAGGGTGGTATATAGAAACATTGTTAACTGATGGTTAGTGCCCTTGCTCTACTGGAATCCAAACCAAAGTGCCAGCTACGCTCAACGGCTAAACATCAACGTCACCACGTCCTACAGACAGAGCCCATGGTCATGAGTCTTTATCTTGGGTCTTAACTGTCTTTGAAAAGAGCTGCTGATTGGTCTAATCACATTGAATCCAGAGCTGATTCTCACTTTCTTGGAGAAGCTCCTGTCCCTGATGCTGCAAGTCTGACAAGGGCTCCACAGGTCTACAGGAGGCCCCCAATATGATCTGCTGCCATACATTCTATAACTGTTTCCACGGAGGACTTCTTTGGGGCTGTCAGAAGCAACCAGGCTTCGTTTTCTAAATGCATTTTGAGAGGTAGATACAGTGACCATCAACAAGGCAATTTCAATCCTATTTTGGGGATCAGAGGTGATCTGTTCATAATCTTTTACATTTTTCAATGTTTTCTTTGCAATTATAACAACCAAATTAATAAAATCAATAGGCGTATTATGGTTATAATCAGTGATCAGTACTGAAGAGGAAGCCTTACATGATGACTAAAAGCATCCTGGCTCAGCCAATCACCACTGCCTAATCAAGGTGCTAATTGTCTCTGTGCTTCAGTTTCTTCATCTGCAAAATGGGGATAATGACAGTACCTATCTCATTAGGTTTAAATGAGTTAGTGTATGGAACATGCTTAAAGCAGTGCCAGACATGCTCTGTTAGCTACTATCATTATTATTAGGAATGAATAAATCATGGAGCTAATTAACACCAAGCAGAAGAGGCAGAATCTAGGAAGATGGGTTTTCAACAGGATACAGTAACACAGCAAAGAGTGTGGTGCATAGTATCTACACATAGCACCAGCAATGAATACCTTGGGCACCTGAGCCCCATTTTTATTTGTAACAAATTATATTTGAATTATTTATTTAGATGACCTTAACTTATCCTTGCAGAGTTCCACTTTACATTTTGCTTCCTCTCTGCTATCTTTGGTGTTTGGAGATGCAGAGTTGTGCACCCATATATGACCAGTAAGTTGGGTCCCATTGTGGAGTTCTTTCCTCTCCTTCACTGTCCTGAAATCTTCAGATCTTGGAGCCCTCTGTACCTTTTGAAACCTTCATTTCCAATACTTCTATTTTACACATCAGGAAACATAGGTACAATGATAACAAGCTAATCACAGAAGGTCACTGTGCTCCCACAGATGCCTGTCTCACATGTTGCTGTTGGAAGAGAAATATAACATTCCAGTGCCTTCTTCCAAAAACTTACCATCAGAGAGGACAACCCTTTCATTAGGAATTCTTGGTAGATAGACTTTTGTTGAGAACCTCCGAAAAGGATTAATTTAACCTTGAGATAATGTTGATAAAATTATAATATTATAAACTGAATTTCTGTGAAATTTTCTCACTGTTAAAATTAATGTCTTCTGTTTTGAATTCAAAGTGAACTTTTTTGTATAAATTTTAAAACCATGTTTTGCCTAGGTATTCAGAGCCACATGAGATGTGTGTTGACCACTCTGCCCATGGCTAGAGTTTACTGTATACTTTCTAAGTTTCAGTCCCGTGCCAGCTTAATGGGTTAATAAAAGAGACCACCTTAATTTCAAAGCTCTGGCCTTTTAACCTTTTAGGAAATGAAAGGATTTAAAGAGCCTGCTGATAGATTGCACAGTGTCTACTATGCATTTCTACAAGCAGGGTGTGAATGAGCCTGATTCACTGCCAGGGTTAGGAAGGTCAAGAGATCCTGATAAATTCAGATCAAGTGTAATGAAAATGCTTAGCAACTGGGGGCCCAGCAGGGTTCAGAAGGCTTGCAAGAGAAAAGCACTTATAATCATGAGATGAGAAGGGATGTTAATGACAACAACCAACAGACTGATAACGTCATTTATTCTTGTACCAGTCTAGTTAAGTGCATTCACAAAAGAGCTAGGCAACGCAATGGGTAAGATGAGACTGGAAAACCTTTTGAAAGAAAGTGAGTCCAATATACATGCTTCAACTTATAGGAGATCAACAAAATAAATACAATGAATAGAATAGAGATTTTAACTCTAACCTATAGTTGAGATAACACATATAGGCACTGACCCCCATAAGGCAGAGCACTGGGCCCATTCTTGTCTATGTAGTTACAGCTCAATGAATGAATGAACGATTTCTAAAGATAGATGAGGCACCTCCCTAAGTAATTACTTTATTCGTCCTTTCATTCATTTACTCACACAGTGAATTCTGTTTATCACTCATGAATATTAACCCACGTTCATCTGGTAATTGAATAGGAGTAATGCAGACATTAAAGATGGTGAGATGAATCTTGCATTTTTTAACAAAAATTATTGAGTTATTTTTAGAGAGAGTGAGGAAAAGAGAGAGAGAGAGAGAGAGAGAGAGAGAGAGAGAGAGAGAGAAATTTGTTGCTCTACTTATTTAAGCATTCATTGGTTGTTTCTTGTATGTGCCCTAAGCGAGGATTAAACCAGCAACCTTGGTGTATAAGTATGATGCTCTAACCAACTGAGAAAAAATATAATTATTTTCTCATGCTAGATGTTTGAGGTGTCAAGGATCATGCTCTAAGAGTAGGGATCAAATGGGAAGCGATGAGTTTTAAACCATCAATTGCATCTAAAAATTAAAAAACCCTCCTATGAGGTTATGAAGGCAGAAAGGTCTAGTTTTATAGTACATGAATGACTTTTTTTTTTTGAGAGTCACCTCTTTATGGTGACTTGAGATAATGGGAACGAAGCATTCATTCCTCTTCTAGCTCATCTTTTTCTTCATTTGCACTATTACCTGCATTTCCACTGGCTCTGCATCATAGGATGTCTATAAGTAGTAATTAAAAACTGGGGGGGGGGAGGGTGTTCAAATTGCTTCTCAAAAGAAGAGAAAAGTTTAATTCCAATATAAAAGTTGTGATCAGTTGTTCTCTGTTTTATTCCTGAAAGAAATTGGCACGTGAAGAAAAAATTGTTTCAGTGTATATCTTCCTGGCTCACTGTTAAAATACGCAAACACCAAAAATATCGACTCTACCTCAACAGTTTGGGTGTTATTTGTTTAAACATGTTTGTTTTCTTAGTTAAGTTAAAAATATTTTCCTCTGGTGTTTCGAAAGGGACATATAAAAATAAAAATAAATGACATGTTCAAAAAGTTATATTCATCAGACCTGGACCAGAGCACAGAAAACGAATAGAGGAAGTGGATTTCAGGACCTGTGTAGTACTTTTCCTATTTCAGTTGCTCTAAATAAATGTGGAAAAACAAATTGAAATAATAAAGTACATCACCACCCAGTACAAGTGAGAAATGAAAAAGTAGTCTTTGTATCAAGTTAAGCTTAGAAATGAATTAATATATGCCCATGTAATAATTTTTCCTGTTATTATACAGCAAACCCTGTTACTATGAACTATAATAACCCCTTCTAAAAATGTTTATGGTCTGCCATTTCACCTGAGACGTCATGCTGAGCCACAAATCAAAGTTAAGGGGGATCTTGACATTCGATATAAGTCTACCATACTTTGTCAAAAGGCAACTTCCTCAAATTATAATCTTCATTTCAAAGGTCGACATGAGTCACCTTGTAAGGTTCAGATACAGTTCATTCCCTGGATCCTGGGGGAGCCAAACTAATACCACTCATGAAAAAGTACTGGATAGAAATGTTTGAACCTAAATGTTGCAGTAACTCTCCTGTCTTGAGCCTCAAAAGATATAGGCTCCATGTGGGAGGCAACCAATCAGTGTGTCTCTCTCACACCGATGTTTCTCTCTGTCTCTCCCCATCCCTTTCACTCTTTCTAAAAATCAATGGAAAAATATCCTCAGGTGAGGATTACCAAAAACACACACAAAACAAACAAAAAAGATTTAGGCTCCAATTTGAAGATTGTTAATGTGTCAACTAATAAGAAAAATGTATGTAGGGAATATATTGTTAGCTAGACGTGGAAGTGGCAACCTATAGTCGAACTACATAAGGGCATTTTGTATTGTCTAAAAACTCTTTTAAATAAATTATCTCCAGGAGCCATACTCAAAATATTGAACAAGCAGCCTGGTGTGTACAATCAGAACAGACTGCAGCCAGCTCTAAACACTGGCAGAGCTGTGCGGGGCATCCAGGTGAACTCCAGCCCTGGTTAGTTCATCTGAGGTCCCTGTTGGTGCTAACCCTGTTTTACCAATGGGTTTAAGAAGAAACTTAAAGATGAAGAAACCCAAGTTCAGAGAAGTTAAGAGGTGGCTGGTCCATGGTAGAGATGAGATTCAAATTCAGGTCTGAGCCCTGCTCCAGCCTCCTGCCACTACACAAGTGACCAAAAATGTTCTCCGGGAGCCTACTTTGCCTGGAGCCCCATGCCACATGGCACAGTGAAGCCACTGGGACCACTCAGGAGGCAATCTGTTCAGACACATTTTTAGAGCCTGCGGGACAGGTGACCTCCACTCTCGAGCTTTCTGTGGGACTTGCACCTCTCAGATGGATGTTGAGTCAGAAGCTCCAGCTCCACTGGAATCCCCGAAGCCTGAGACGGGGAGGCGCTCACACCAGAGATCTGACTTGGGATAACTCGGAGGAAGTTGACTTGGGGAGACGGGCAAGTGGGTGGAAGTTGTGGATGGCATTTTCAAACAAAGGTAAACCTAAGAGTGATCTCAGCTCCACCTACTGCCTCCGTCACTCGGTTCTGTTCTTTCCCAGATGAGGGTTTCAGTTTGCTCTGGTCAGCAGTCTGCATGGCCTACGGACAGGATAGTACTTTATCATGCCAGAGGTGGGACTGGAAACGAGTATTTTAAGAACTTGTGACAAAATCACCTGCAGACTAATCAGTATTCTTCATAACGTTGAAACCCGGCCTGAAAACCATCTGTGTCTCGTCCTCTCTCTACATGTTTCTGACACTGGAGACCCAGTGGGCGTGAAGAGGGAGGCCCAGGAGGCCAGTGTGGGTGGTAGGGCACGGACAGGACCAGGGTTCTAAAACCTTCCTGCTGTTGGCTCATGATAGGATGTTTGTCTGTCTAGTGGCACCCAGAGCAAAAGTCCTTGCTTGGGAAATGTTTGTTGACCAAATGAGTGAGTGAATGAGGGGAATAATGAATGAATGAGTTAGAGAATGAGTGAGTGAGAATGTGGGCACTCAGATTTTAGTCCATTCCTGGAACCCCTCGGGAAGAATGTACCAAGCACGCCTTTCCTAAGGGCAGGGCCAAACATCCAGCCAGACCTTGGCATCTCTCATCCAATTCACTGGACTGAGATGCTTCTCCACAAAATGAAGACCTGGGCAGAGAACACTTACAAACAAAACCTGACCCAGGGCCTCTGATTGCAGGTACAGTCCCCTCCATGATAATATGTCAGAGGGTCCCCCTGCATTTCTCTGAATGTCCACCCTCGGCCTCCCATTCGCATGCTGTCCGCTCAGCCTGAGGGCTCTTTCTTCCCTGTCACTGCTTTCTAGAAAGCCCATCCCAGGAGGCTGGACAACTTCGCATCGCCCAAGAGGCCCTCCTCCCCACACTCGTCCTCCTCCACCTCTCCCGGCGTCAGTTGGCTGCCTTGGACTGGACGCTCTGCTCATGCTTTAAATTGGATCACGACTCCTCCAGTCGGATATTTGATGATGAATAATTAAGACGTTACAAAAAGTTAGATTTTTCTCTTCAAGTATTTCAGCTTTTACATTTTCAGGGACCTGCAGGAAATAGAGCCTGGAACCCTTGGGTAAGAAGTGAGGGTGGGCTCTCAGAGAGGCCAAAGGAGCAAGGTCACAGGACGGGTCTGGGAAGTTGAGCTTCCACACCGACCTGCCTGCAGACTGATGATTCACCAGGAAAGGGCTGGGTGTGGGTTCCCCCAGTACAGTCTCTACCTCCAGTACATTCAATCCTCCAAAGAAAGCGCCACGAAGCCAGCCTGCACAGGTGCGTAGCATCTGCACACCTCTCAGCAATTTTGGCCTCCAGTCACTTCCCTAAGCTCACAGTCCTGATGTGCTGTAGGTACAAGGATAGAATTGGGGCCTCTGGAGAGCTTCTGGGGGGTCTCTGGGGTTCTATTCTGAGCAATGGGTCTCATGATAAACCAACACAAGATGAGGGCCACGAGAGAGCTTGGTGGCATTAACTCCCACAAGTCACAGTCTATGCTACTTGGCTAAAAAATGGCACTGAGTAGCGGATTCAGCCAATGCTCATTCTCAGGAGAACACCCACCACCTGGACATGGCCAGCCGCTCAGTAGGAAAAAACGTTCTAAGATTCCAAGAGACGAAAAGGCTGAGACTGTTGTTTAGAAATGTAAATGGGCCTGAAACTATAAGCCGAGGTGGAAATGCATGGGGAGGGAGGGAAGGACACTCTGTAATCGGGCCTCCGGGTTGTTGGCCTCTCCGACGCATGAGGCGAATACGAACGGTTTATAGATGTGGGCGAAGGTTCTCAGAGCGAGAATGTCCATTCCATCAGAGATTAACATGCAATTTGGGAACACAATTACCTGCCTGGGACCCTGGGAAAGTAAAACTTCCTGGTGTGTCTGCCAGGAAGAGCGATTGTAAAACAAGGGCTGAGAATCTCACAAACAAGATTTTAGAATTTTATCCAAACAGCTGCAGTTCACCTTCAAGGAGCCCGGACTCACTTGGGTCGGATGGATGTTGCAACACCAAGTTAGAGGTCTCCCCAGGCTGGTGCCAAGAGCTGGCCCCACGGGACAAAGAGAGAACAGTTGCTCTCTTAATGGGAGCAGAAAACAAAACTCCCTCCCCCCAACCAACCTCCCTGCTTTATTGTGAAATTGTCACTGTGCCTTTGAGGAGAGATTAAAATCCGAGCCATGTCCAATTTAAAGGGCAGGTTCCCAGGCACAGAAGGGAGAGGGGTTCGAGGAGGGGAAAAAGTCAGAGGCAGCACATTTATGGAGGATTTGAGGATCACAAAAAGTCATGGGACTTGACTCAATTAAAAGTAATGGAAATCACAAGCCCACAATTTTAAAAATCATAGTAAAATAAAGCGGCGAGGACAGTCTTGCTTGCTCTCTGCTCCCATGCTCAAGCCTGCCTGGGAACCTGGGAGCAGTTTCCTGAGCACAGCATGGGTGCCGAGCGAGCAGCTGTTTTTACGCACTTTCCTGCCCTGATACACAAAGATTCTGCAGTGGAGAGCGAGAATGAATGGTCCACCCGCCGCTGAACACTTCCTGAGAGCCAGAGGTGCTCAGCAAAGTGGCTGGAGTGGGGGGACAGAAAAAGTATAGCATTCTCAGGGTATGGGCAGAAAAGGCGAGAGAGCCGGGAGGAGGCTGTAAGAAAGCTGCCTGGTTGGCAGCTTTGCCCGATTCTCAGACATAGAAGATCCCCCCTCCATCCCCTGGCTTTCCAGAAGGATCTCCAAGGCCTCCAAGTCTCTCATCTGGTTCCAAATCTTTGGAAGTGACATGCCTGCTCTACACAGGAACCCTTCACGTGTCCTCTCCCGGGGTCACTTGTAAAGATGAGGGAAGATGGGTGATACCAAAGCAGTTCTAATCCCGTGGGTTTGTGTCCCAGAGAGCCACATGCGGGGGGGGGGGGGGGGGGACTTTAGAGGGGGAGCACATCCTAGCAAGGGGAATGATCGTTACCCGGTCTGGATAGTACCATTCTCTGGATGACACTGACTTTTAAGGAATACTCCTTACTTGTTCAAGTCAAGAGATTTTTCAAGTCGGCCCATCCTCCTAAGACAAACAGAATACCTGTAACTCACAGGTTAGGGTCCCTGTGAAGATGAAACAAGTAGACATACACAGTGCTTCAAGCAGAACCTGGCACCTAGTAGATGCTCAATAGCCTCTGAGGCCAGTGTTTTCTGTTCATTCATTTGACTTTCTGTTTCCTCAGTGAAATTTCTGTATTTTGACACACGTCAACAAGGTACTTTGATAGATGTTGCATAACCCCTTCATTCCTGAAGGAACTCCAGGGCTCCTAGCTAAATGAGCCTGTGGCAATCTATGCTAGTCATTTATCAATTAAGCACAATTTTTCGCATGATTGAAAAAAAAACTTGTATTTCTGCAACATTCCTTCCTTCCTTTCCCCTTTGCCCTTCTTCTCCTTTCCAAATCTTCTAAAGACTCCTGGCCGATATTTCATTAACCACTGACAGGTTATGGAAAATGAGTTTCAGTAAAATGAAGTTAGATGTCATGTATAAAGTTGCTTTTCTGAACCAAACACCAGCACCCTGGCCAAACTGTGCAGAGCAAAGGAGAAGAAAAGAAAGAAAGAAAGAAAGAAAGAAAGAAAGAAAGAAAGAAAGAAAGAAAGAAAGAAAGAGAGAGAGAGAGAGAGAGAGAGAGAGAGAGAGAGAGAGAGAGAGAAAGGAAGGAAGGAAGGAAGGAAGGAAGGAAGGAAGGAAGGAGGAAAGAGAGAGAGAGAAAAAGAGAGAGAGAGAGAGAGAGAAAGGAAGGAAGGAAGGAAGGAAGAGAGAGAGAGAGAGAGAGAGAGAGAGAGAGAGAGAAAGGAAGGAAAGAAAGAAAGAAAGAAAGAAAGAAAGATTGTTTTTATTGAGGTATAATTGACATACAACATTATATTAGTTTTAGGAGTAGAAAAATGATTCTGTATTGTATACATTGTGAAATGATCACCACCATAAGTCTAGTTAACATTCATCAGCAGACATAGTTACAAAATTTTTTTGTCATGTCATGAGGATTTTTAGGATCTACTCTCTAGAAGCTTTTAAATATATAATACAGCCTGACCAGTGTGGCTCTGTAGTTGAGCATCGACCCATGAACCAAAACCATAGTTGTGGACTTAATCCCCAGTAGGGGGCGTGTAAGAGGCAGTCGATCCATGAAGTTTCTTACCCACGTTTCTATCTCTATTCCTTTCCCTAAAAAATGAATAAAGACATATTTAAAAAATAACAAATACACATACAAAAGCAAATACAGATAATACAGTATTAACCATAGCACTATGCTGTACATTACATTCCCATGACTTATTTATCTTATAATTGGAAATTATGCCTTTTGATCCTCTTCACTCATTTTGCCCACCCCTCTTCTCCCACTTTTGGCAGCCACCAGTATGTTTTCTACCTATGAGCTTGTTTTTGTTGTTTCTCTTTTTTTTAGATTCCATATGGATTTATCTTTTCTTTTAAATATATTTTTTATTGATTAAGATATTACATATGTGTCCTTATCCTCATGTTATCTCCTACCCCCCCCCCCCCATCATGCCCTCACCCTCCCGTTGTCCATGTCCATTGGTTAGGCCTATATGCTTGCATATAAGTCCTTTGGGTTGATCTCTCCCCCTTACCCCCACCCTCTCCTACCTTTCCCTCCCGACAGCCATCAATGCCTCTCTGTCTCTGATCAGTCCTTGTTCATAGTCTTGTCATCAGTTT
>NW_005871084.1:5908351-6003322 GCF_000147115.1 Myotis lucifugus
GAGAGAGAGAGAGAGAGAGAGAGAGAGAGAGAAAGGAAGGAAGGAAGGAAGGAAGGAAGGAAGGAAGGAAGGAAGGAAGGAAGGGAGGAAGGAAGGAAGGAAGGGAGAAAAGCCTGCCATAAAACAGCCCTTGGTGTTGCTAGGAATTCTTATCCTTCAGCAAAACCTGCAGCAGGAATGCCCTCTCCCCTTGGTAATGAGCCACTTGTCGGGTGCCTTGCACTTGGGGCTCCTGAGCAGCATTTACTCCCCTGGAAAGAGAGGGGCGGAGGCGGGCTGTCTGCCCTCCCCGGAGTCCAGGCTTCGTCTCCATGGTGTTTTCCACTTTCCCAGACCACCCGGGGCAACGTGAAGGATTTGCTGCCAGCCATTTGAGTGGCTAGGCTAGGGTGAGAACTCTCCCTCCCAAATGCTACATGGGAGAGTAGGTAGGTCACCCATCTATACCTCATAGACCCCACCCCCACTTCTAGCAACGGGGCTACAGCACCTCTGAGCTCCTGGGTCCTTGGAGTAGGGCCCCTACAGTAGCTGCTCCTGTGGGCAGACACATCCTTTTTCCTATTATAGTTACAACAAAAACAATAAGCAGTAAATCCACCACGGGTCCCTGTAGGCTCCCACAGACCGACGTTCTCACACTACCCATGGAAACTTGTCAATGCACAGACCCCGTGATTCACTGTAGGCCAAGGGGCTTCTCACACTTTACAAATAAATATTAACACTGAGAGGGTGCTTTGTTTCACTTTGACTCCCAGAGCTGATGATCGAAATGAGACGCTCTCAGGGAGATCACGGATAAAAAGGGTGTGAAATAACTCATTTCTGCCACTCCAGTCAGAACCGAAAAAGTTTTCGCCTTGTTGGCTGGCGGTTACTAATTTGGAGGATGCCAGTTTTAGAGTTGAGCTCAGTTTGACTTGTAAATGAAAGGTGTAACCTCACCAAAATTACCCCTCTGTGAGCCTGCCTACCCCAACACGCCTCACACACCCCTCTCTTCTATGTTGGGGTGGGGTAGAAGTTCAATGAAATCATTAGAAAGTTCAAGAAACCAGGAGGTGAAAGGCAAGCAACTAATCTTGGTGAAAATACAGATGCTGGGCCCTTCCAGGAGCCCGGGCCTCAGTCCTTTTTATTTGCCTTCCTAAGCCAACATTTCAGAACCACTGCCTTTCAGGTGAGCTGAGAGAAAAAATGGATGGGAAATGTTGGTCAGGTTTGCAGAATGCCTGGGCCAGGCCCAACTTCACCATCATTCCTTCAAATCTATATCCCTACCTGCAGATGGGACTGAACCTTCCTGTTTCATGGATGAGGACCCAGCAGCTCAGAGAGGTTCAAGGGAACTCTAGGTGTGGGGTGCACAGCTGCTAAGCAGTTTGTATGAGGTAAAGACTAGATGCAAAATACCACAAGTGGATTCAGCTCTCCTGCGATTCCTCTCGCTCACATCCCAGGGCTACATGCACGTGCTGGGGGTACCACCATTCTCCACCACACCTGGGCAGCTTGTCCTTTCTTCTCTTCTTCCGATCATTCTCTCTTCCTGTCTTGCTTTGCCCTGACCCTCTCTCCTTTCCCATAGACCAGTTACTCTCAGTCTTACCAACATGGTGACTCCCTCAGGGAGTCCTGGGGCCCACCCATAGAGAATCTGATGGAACTTGTTCAGTATGGAGCCTGTGCATCTGGATTTTTAAATATTCCTGGGGGGTTCTAACATACAACTCAGACTGAACCAGCCAGACACACCTGCAGAACCCGGAAACCTACCTGGACATGCCCTGGTTGAAGAGAAGGCTGACCACTGGGACAGCCTCCAGTGATGCTCCAGCCACATTGGCCGAGAAGAAACCCGAACACATGGTGTGGAGAATCCAGCATTCAAAAGGGCAAAGGGTGCCTTGGCTGGTCTCCAAAGAGGGACTCTGGGAAAACACATGTTAATCCCTTGGGGTCAGGGGACGTCCAAGGACAGGTAACAGAAGAGCCTCCTTGCAGAGAAATAGCCTGAAACAAGGAGTAGCTGTGCAAACTCGGCTCCCCATGAGATCAACCCCACAAGGTAAACCATAAACCAGGCTTCGTCAGCCCCTTCTGCAAACCAGCTCCCAGTCTAGCCCTCACACCAACACCCTGTGTAGGACAGAACGCTACACAGCCCTGCTCTGCACAGTCTCCTTAAGGAAGGCAGCAGCACGCCTCACGTTTCAGCCTGTAACACACCTCCTGTTCCTTCCTTGGGCGCTAGCCTGAGGACAAGAACAAGGCATGGCCAAGGATTCCATGTATAATACAGACTGCAGCCCACGCAGGATGAGCAGTCTGGACACAGAAGTCGTGGTACCCCTGCAGAAAGCATGTGTTGTATACGCAGCACGTGGCACAAAGCTGGAGCACACAGGTCAACAATGAATGAGCAAAAGCACGTAATATTGAAAGTGGGGCTTCAACCCACTGCTTGCCACAAGCAGGAAATGCTGGGGAAGGATAACAAACACGACTTTCCTCAAGGAGTCAGATCTGTTAGCAGAGCGAGATACCACACCTCCCGAGAGCAGGCCCCCAGGGAGGCTGGAAACAGCCCCTCTGGACAGCCCTCTCCTTGGCTGTGGGCCAGGATCGAGGAAGAGAAGAAGAGCAGAGGTGGGGTGTCGGCTCCTTCAGCTCCCAGGTGAGCTGAATGGGGCTGCTATAGAGGCTGGTGTTGTGGGGCACGCCCTATGTCCCAAGAGGCTGCACGTTAGCTGAGCCATAGCCACAAGGGGTGTGGGGCTCAGAGATGGTCAGGGACAGAGGCTTCCCTCGCTTGGCTGGGACAGCTGCTCCTCATGAGAGACAGCTGCAGAGGGGGGCCCCACACTTGGCTGCCAGCTCAGCTGTCTGTGGGGACCTGGGAGAGCTGAAGCAGCTTCTAAATGAGAGGAGTCTCAAAAACATCAAGAATTAAAGCTACCCTGAGAAAGGTGACTGAAGACCAGGGGTGGCATTACAATGGTTACAGGTGTGGCAGGAGTTTAGGAAGGGGACGTCATGACATCGCCCTCTACATGGCTGCGGAGGCCTGAAAAATGTGTCTGAGAACTTGGTATGGACATCCGTAATCACGCAGTTGGAGCAGTACACATGTGCTTGGAAAGAATCCCTTTGCTCTCTTCTTCCTATCTCTGTGTACATTCAGCCATGTAATTTATTTTAGTAAAAATAACTGCACTCTTCGCCTGTTGCTGGACTTTGAGCTTCTTCTGAAGGCGGCTGCCCTGGAGCCCCAACACTCCACTCCACATTGTACACAGCCTGCAATGTCCCCCTGCCCCACCAGCACACACTGTCTCCAGGTCCACACACGTGCAGATACGTGGTGGCCAGAGCAGAAAAGAAAGAGGCATCTTAAAGCAACAATGGATCCAATCCTGCAATGTTTAACCACAACCTGACAGACCCAATCCTGCAATGTTTAACCACAATCTGAACAGAGACTTGTCAATTGTGGTCAGTGAGCTGGGGAGGTCAACACTGGCATTGCCCACACCAACCGGGCCAACTAACCGAAACAATCGTAGGAGTGAGTGTGTGGCACCATCGTGGTGCCATTACTCGACATCAACCCAGTCTCCTAACTTCCTTTGTTCAGATTCTGTGCTCACCAACCTTCATCTGAAGCCCACCTGGTTTCCCAGAAAAAATCAGCCCACAGAAAAAGCAAGGGCTAGGGCAGGAAAACACACATGTCTAGTTGCAAATGAATACCCTGGCATTCTGGTTTGAACACCTGTCTAGTGGACTGTCAATGAGAGTCAGCCCCTACGAAATGGATCTGTCCTTGGGGGTGGACAAAGCAGGTCTTTAAGGTTCAGTGATGAGGTCCAGACCCTGGATTGGGGTGAAGTCAGAAAGTCCCTTGGGGGTCATGCTTAGTCCTTCCCAGTGGCAGCCCAACTGAAAAGTCTTCCATGGCCACTTACTGCATTTCTACACTTCTTGAGTGAACTCTATAGGTTCAGAAATGGGCTGAGTTTGACATGGCCTGGGGGGCTGTGCATGACTGTCATGGTGTTAGGAACAGGGGGCACTTCGTTCACTTCTTAGCTACAGGGCAAGCTTCACTGTTGACATGAAATTTTATTTTGGGGTTTTTTTTGTTGTTTTTGTAGCTGTTATTGTTAATCCTCACTGGAGGATATTTTTTCTATTGATTTTAGAGAGAGTGTAAGGGAGGAGGGGAAGAGAGACAAAGAAGCATTCATGTGAGAGAGACACATCAATTGGTTGCCTCCTATATGCTCCCCAATCAGGGCGGGAAACCTGCAACTCAGGAACATGTTCTTCAGTTCATGGGCCGACAGTCTAATAACTGAGCCACGCCAGCCAGGGTGGGTTGTTGACATCAATTTAGATCTACTGAATCCTTTAGCCATGCCTGATTCTGATGTAATCAGACTGAAAGCCAGTCAAAGGTTGACCAGAAGTTGTAAGACACCTGCTCTCAAAGAACAAAGGACTTGAAATAATCGGATATATTCAACATCACACATAAAAATATACCCCAGACTCATAAAGGAGTGAGCCAGAATTGGGTGGAGTGCATCTGGAAAGGCCTTCTGAAAGATTTTCTAAGGAAAAGCAGCTTAGTGTCATGATAAAAGGATGGGTCTTGAAGTCAAAGAGACTTGGGTTCCAAGGCTTGACTGAAACCTCACAAGGTGCAGGCAAGACTAGGCAGGGTGGGAACAAAGTGCCTACCTAACACATGGGAGGTGGCCAAGAAAGGGTCACAAGAAAGTATTCACGCAGAAGGGAAAAGGATGAGGTAAGGTATGAAGAGACTTTATACTCTCTCTGCATCAGGCACTATCTAAATGCTTTATTGTATTAACTCATTTTGCTTTCACAACAACTCTGTGAAGTAGGTACTATTATTTACCCCACTGACTGGTAAGTAAAACAAGGCACAGGGAGGTTAAGTAACTTGCCCAAGGACAACACAGAGCTGGGACTTGAATCCAGGCAACCTGCACCCTGAGTTTGGAATGTTAAGCAATTTACTGCCTTTTCCCATTATGTACGCCACACCGGCTTATCTTTGAACCATATTTATGACCAGACAAAATTGTCAAAGCAGCCTGGGTTTTTAGGATGAATATGTAAACTATTATAAATCTCTCGCATGTTGGGGAGTGGTCATTTGGTACAGTTTCTGCTGATCACTCAGTCATCTAGTCAAGACAGTGATGTGTACCGACTATTTTTGTCTCAGTTAACTTACAGCACCATGTAAACAGGGACTCAACTGGAGTGCCTGAACAATAAATTATCACCAGCCGAGTGCAAAATAGCACTTGATTTCTCTCTGCCCGAGCATGCTATCTATTTATACTTTGCTTACTTCTGTGGAGTTCAAAGTGCTTTACACACATTTCATCATTGCTCTACTTCTGTTGATTTATTGCCTTTATTATACCCATGTGACCAGTGCACCCTACCACCACACTTGATATTTACTACAGGATCCTCGGTTCTCAACTACCATTTTTTATCTAAGTGATTTACTGACTGCCCTTAATTTATAATTAGTGGAAATTCATTGACATTTAAAGGATAGCATTTTACTGCTTCTTTTAGATAAATTCATTTTGCATCTGATATGACCATTTTTGTCCCTGAATATTAACCATACATAATTTTTTATCCTTTCTTTCCAATGCCATTAATGACTGCCCTTGAGCCAAAATAGATGTCATTTTACTTTATTTTTTCCTTAAACAATGACCAGTACAGTGTCAAAACCCTCCAACTTCTTTTTTTAAAAATGTATCTTTATTGTTGAAAGGATTACAGATGTACCCTTTTTTTTCCCATTGACCCCCTCCACTCTGCTCCTGCCGCCTCCCAAGGCCTTCACCTCACTATTGTCTGTGTTTTAAAACTATAAGTACAATTGTCTTGTTTTACTCAGTTGACTTTCTGAAGTTCATTGTACATATTCTTATTTTTTCAGGTTGATTCGTGCACCGGTACACATGAATTTCCAAATTTGGTTTTTGCCTTTTCATATTCATCGGCAAAAGATAAACTTAGATGATGAAATAGAGTAAGGAAAGGAACTCCATGGCAAGGCTTCCTTGACTGGCTGGAGGATAGATGACAGTCCTAACTAAGGCGCACACAAGCTGGAGACTAGATTATGCACGTTCAGGAGTAGATAGGGCATACTATTTAGAAGCAAGCCTTCGTGATGCATGCATACAGAGAAAGAAGAAAGAGTTGTTATTTGATATTTCGTCAGTGACAAATAAAAATAGCCCAATGCCTAGCCTCAGGCTGGGTGTTCTGTTTTCTTTTGTCCTCCCCTCACTTGAATATCCATCTTCGTTATTGAAAACAGAAACCCCATTCTTCCCCAGCCTTAAGCATTTTCCTGTTTTTGCAAAAAAAGATACTAGACCAAAAGTCCCTTTACAGAAACCAGCAGTTATCATGTCATTCTACACGAGTCCTTAAAGTTTCACCTTGGCCAGGTGTGTCATCGGCCAGTGTGAATGCAGGAAGATGGGACAGGTATGGCCAGATACGGGAGATTAGAGAGTCATAAATACCCACCGTATCAGTCATGGTGTTGGAGGAGTGTCTAAAACAAAGTCACTTATTCGAGGAATGTTTTTGTGCCCTAGTCATGCTGATGTGATGAAGGTCAAGGACTAATCTGTAGTAAAATATCCTCATTCAAGAGAGAGGGTCAGAGACGAGGAGTCTCAGAGCTGTGCAGATGCCCGGAGTTTTCTTTTACCCCCGGGCTTCTGCATATTC
The DNA here is from genome assembly GCF_000147115.1 of Myotis lucifugus. Taxonomy (NCBI): domain Eukaryota; kingdom Metazoa; phylum Chordata; class Mammalia; order Chiroptera; family Vespertilionidae; genus Myotis; species Myotis lucifugus. The sequence continues at coordinate 5,915,165 of NW_005871084.1, forward strand.
GATTCTCTCTTCCTAAGTAACTGAGCGCCTCTATTACTTGCCTTCAGGACTCAGTTTACTAGTAGTTACCATTTCCTCGTGCTGGGTGGGATGCCTATTTTGTGGCCATTGCTCCATAGGCCCACCCTACGTATCTTACTGGGCTGAAAATCCAGGATCGCCTTCAGATAAAGACCGGGTCGCAGGAAAGAGTTGAATGAAGACTGGGTGAAGGATGGCAGGAGAGCCAGATGGGATCTGGGTGTGGAAGGGCCTTCCTATGACTGTCACTGTTACTCCTCCCTGGCCACCCTGGGTGCCCCCTCCGGAACTGTGGTAACCTCTTAAATCGAAACCAGGCCAAGCCTAAAGTGAGTTCAATTAATAAAAATTCAAAAGCAGATTTTGCCCTTTTACTTTTTGCCCTTTTACTTTTCTTTGTTCTTTATTTCAAGAACATAAACAATGCTATAGCGTTCTCATCTGAAATCAGGCCCAACCCTGAAGGCTGGAGCAGTTTTTGGGTGGCATACGCCACTTGGCCCTGCTCACACAGGGCTGGTGTTCACACTGTAGAAATATCAGCAGAACCAAACGGGCTTGGGAAGTTTCCATTAGCTGCCTAAGTCTATGTTCAAAGTTCAGACAGATGTGAAGCACAGGACAAAAAAATAACATTGGTGAGTGGAATGCGCTAGAAAGCAGGAATAATAGCAAACAATTAAAGCATGTTTTCTGTTATAGCTCTTTTCAAAATTCTCTGTTGCAACAGCAGAACAGACTCTGAGAATTCATTCCACCAGCACCATATCTTAGGCAAGGACATATGGAAACAGCACGATCTTTGGAGTTAGACCAGTTTGGGTGCTGGCTCCCAAACCTCCTGGCTCTATGACTTTGGCAAGTTACTTAAGTTGGAAGAGCCTCCATTTCCTCATCATCTTTTCAGGATTTGTGAGGTTTAGAGAAAATACAAATGCTTAGCACATAGTGGGGGTTCAATAAGTCATGGCTAGTGTGGTCACCATCATCTTCAACACTTTTGGAGAAATGGTAAAAGCATCAATTTGGAAATTATGAATACCCCTAAGTTGGACAGAAGTGTAATTGCATATGTCAGGGGTGGGGATCATCTGGCCCAAGGGCCATATAAGGTCCTCAAAATCATTTAGTCTGACCCTGCCAAGGCAAATGCAGGCCGGACTCGAAATTCAATAAATATAGGAGCACTTTTTTTTTTCATAGCAACATAAATTTATATTAAGTGAATTATATTAAGTGAATGATGTTATAAATATACAAATGACCCTTGGCAGAAAAAAGGTTCCTCACCCCTGGTACAGGTGATGTGCATACAGGTCTGAATAAGCAAATTAGATTGCAACTAGAAAATACTTAACAAACATAAAAAGAGCAGACTTTTAAGTAATTTTAATAATATCCATTTTACTATAAAAATATGTTTATATCAACTAATCTTATTTTGTCACAATTATTAATTTTAATTTATAGTACTTATAATTATGAAATTATATTAACAAAACAGTATATTGTATATCCTTCCAGAAAATGCTATGCATATACATGCATACATATGTGTATCTAATTTTTTTTTTCATCTATGAGACTTCAACTTTTTGACTACAGTAATCTCAGGAGTCTTCCTAAGTGAGTCCATATATATGTCGTGTTCTTTATCAAATGCGTTTTATTTCATAATGTCAATTTACCATTATTTAGCCTGTCCCCGACACAGCTATTTCTCCCTCCCCCAGGTTGTTTGTTGTGTGGTTTGTTTGTTTTTTTTGCTTTTACTGCAAAATAAAATAAATAATGCTACAATGGATGTCCTTACATATATGTAGGGAACCACCCCCCCCCCCCAAAAAAAAAGGAACTGCCATGTCAAAGGGTATGTACTTTTCAAAATTAAGGTCAAATTATCTTCCAAAATGTTTATTAGAATATATCCTCCTTTTTTACACACTTGCTTCTCCTAATTCTCTTTCTAGACTTGTCCCAGAGAAGGTATAATAGTAACTGATTTAAATATTTATCCTTAATTCATGATCATTTCTCATAGTTCTCATCTGCAGATGCTTCTCATAAAAATATAAACAATGTTGGGGGTAAGAAAGTTCCTGCCTGTCCTCACATCGGTATACAGAGTTCCTCCAGCCAAAAAGGAGACAAAGGAAGAGCTCCCCGACCCCACCAAAGGAAAAAACAACAATAAGCCACACCAATCAGAGATAAACTCATTGAACTGACTTTGCATGTACTCAAGATTTCTCTCTGTTAGGCTCAGCACTAGATACTTTACAGACCTTATCTCACTTCAGGGTCTGTGTATTTGTGAGTATTTATAAGCCCAATAAAAGCCTCACAGATTGCCTGATGAGACCTGGGAAAATAAGAACTGGCCTTCACCTCTGATGAACAGTGGAGATGATATCAACCCCTCCCCCTCCCCCATCTTCTCTGCCCGTCCTCCCCCCTCCCCTGCAACCCCCCCAGGAAATCAAGTGCAGCTTTCAACCAGCAGTTACAGGCCAGCCTTCTATCCGCCCCCAATCCCTACTAACGGCCACTTCCGAGATAACTGATGTTCTTCTTAATGACACTGAGGCTTGGTGAGGTTCTTGAATATCTTTTGAATCATTAAAAGAGACATACACGTGTCTGGTATAGATTTGGTGTTCGGTATGTTTTGTTGTACTTGAATTCTATGGAAATAGGTCAGAGAGAGCAGTCTGTTGGTACCTCTAGACCTCTAGGTTAAACAGAATGCTGAATTAAGGGGAACCCCTCCCCTTTCTTCTAGCTAACTGAAGAATTTACTATACTTAAGATAAAGTGGCATTTACCATATTACTCACCCCTGATTTCACCATCAAAAGTTCTTACTCTGTACTTCCCTCCTGTCAAACTGAGCAAAAGAACAGATGCCCCCTCCCCAAAAAGCACACGCACACAAAAAAACAACCAAAAAAACCCCCAAACAGCTATTTCCCATCATCCCCCCTTGTCAGAATTCAACACAACTGTTAAATCCACCCTTAATAAAGATGCCCAGTTAACAGCTACATCACTGAATTAGAAGTAACTGGCCTGGACTGCAAACCTTGGCCAAATGGCTTTATGCCACAGTATAGTCCCTGTGATTTGCTGATATAGAGGTAGCCCCTAATTTACATTTTACATTTTTTCTAAAACTTTTTCAACTTGATCTACATTTCCTCCCCAAATTAATAAGGTTACACCCCCAAGTACAAAGCCATGTTTCCTAAAGTATCAGAAGCCAGACACCAACAGTGCTGTGGGACTTAAGCCTCCACCTACCGGAGTCCATGTCTCGCCTGGAGACGGCAGAGCCACAACCATCGCCTGGCCCCTGCGAGGGAGGAAGGCCCCCTCGCAGTTCTCCCTCCCCCCATCACCTCTAAAGGCCAAGCCCTGGAAGCCAGGGGCTGCCCCAGCAAATGAAGCCACTTCCAGAATCTTTACTTTAGTCTCTACACGGTAAATCCCCTTGCTCTGTCTATGGCAGGCCTGTCTTGACTGAATTCCACTTCTTAGCCAGAAAAATTTTCGTGAAGTTCCAGTGTATTCAGGAACAGGTCATCTCTGTTCAATAGTGTCAATAACCTACTCAAATGAAAAAGTGCATTTTGTGTGTGTGTGAAACACATCAGACTTGAAATGCCAGAGGCGGGGTTCTGTGGAATTACTCACTGTGAGTCTCTGTGCAGACAAGCTGCTCAGTGAAGAAGTGAAACTGACCTTGCAGTTCAGGATACGCCCTGATGGTTTCTGAGGCACCAAGAGGGGATTCCGAAGTCGATGTCAGAGAGTAGGAAGGCTTTAGCACACTGATACTCTCTGGAATATGGCTTTGTACTACGGGGTGGAACCTTATTAAGTTGGGTAGAAAATATACACTGAGTTTCAAAAATATGAATCTTTTGCAAAACTTTTAGAAAACATTTTAAAGTATAAATTAGAGAAACACTGAGAACATACTGTGGCATGAAACCATTTAGTGAAGCTTTACATTTGTGTTTTCAAAGCTTAAAAGAGCAGTGCATTTGGGTCCCCTTAGGACAGGCTGTGGTATGTGATGAATTAATCACTGACCAATCAGAGACTTGAAAGGCAAAAAGGAGTGGCCCTGGGATAATTAGGAGGAGTGCAATCCAAGCAGAGGTCACAGGTAGCACAAGGTCCCAGGAGGGGACAAGCTTGCTATGTTGGAGGATCAGGAATTCAGCCCACGTGGCCTGTGAGCAATGGGCAAGTGGTAAGAGAGGAGGCTTGAACTGTGAGAGGATCAGGCGGTGGAAGACTACATCAGACAGAGGGGTTTGGATATTATCTGAAGAGTGACAGGAAGTATTGGGGGTGATGAGGCAAACTGAACACAACGCCTCTGCAAAGAGCCCAAACCAGAGAGATGACCAAAGTGAGGGGGGAGAAGAGACAGCTGAAGTGTACCCATCTCCTGATGCCCTTCACTCAATCAGTGGGGCTCTGGGAAGTGCAGATGGCATGGGTTCCTGGAATAACATCAGGTGTGACACCACTGCATCACACATGTCATTACATCAGCAAGACCAAAGTCAGCAAAAGACCTTCTCCCTTGACCCTGCCCCAGCCCCCAGACTCAATCCAGCATCTTGCTCCTCCCCAGAAATACTGCCCCAGTCTACTCTCTGTGCTTAGATGTGGGCTTGGGCCCCCAAGCACTGGCAGATTCCATACTTCTCCTGTCAACCACTTTTGGGGACAAGAATACAGGGAACTATCTCTGAATTCTTAATGCATTTCCTCAAGGAAACAGGATTAGTCAATTGTGGCTATACATGGGCATGTTTCATGATATGAAGAGGAAAACTCCTGAATATCAGCACCCGAGGCAAATCTGATACTCAACCATTAAAGACCTATTTTTAGAAAGTCAACTACTAAGGGCCAAGCCCCCGCATGAAAGGTCATGTGTTATCTGAGAAGCACGTGTTATCGTGGTCATCAAACAGCTAATCCGGGTGAAGGGTTCCATGGAAGATGCTTGTTATGAAAGTAGAGCGTCCTATAGTGATTACTTCTCTTCAGAAAGTTAAATAAATTGGCATAAATGGCAGAGGGACCATGGACTGAATAACTACATTTTAAATGGCATTTCAAAGAGTCCAATGAAATGACATTACCTGATATTTATTATTAACATTGGCAAAAATGTGCCCTAAGGTTTCTCAGCTTATTTTTCCATGGGAGTGATGACCACACATCAAATACATGGTACATCAAGTACACGGCTCAACAGGAACTGATAGCATCTAGCGCGGTATTGAAAAAACCTACGTAGACTTCTTTCCTTACTAGCATGACCTTGAGCAAGATACATTCTTTTTTTTAAAATGAATATACTGGAGTGACATTGGCTAATAAAATTAGACAGGTTTCAGGTGTACAATTCTAAAATATATCATTTGATTATTGTATTGTGTGTTTACTACCCCAAGTCAAGTCTCCTTCCATCACCATTTATCCCCCCTTATATCATCTTCTACCTCCTCCCATCCCCCTTTCCCTCTGATAACCATCGTGCTGTTGTCTGTGTCTATGAATTTGCTTGTTTTTTGCTTTAATCCCTTCATCTTTTTCACCCAGCCCACAAACCACCTCCCTTCGGGCAGCTGTCAGTCCATAAGTCTGTTTCTATTTTACTTGTTAGTTTATTTTGTTCATTAGATTATACATACGAGTGATATCATATGGTATTTGTCTTTCTCTGACTGACTTATTTCACTTAACATAATGCTCTCCAGGTCCATCCATGCTGTCTCAAAGGATAAGATTTCCTCTTTTTTTTTTTTCAGCTGAGTAGTACTCCATTGTGTAAGAACAAGATACATTCCTAAACCTTGTTTCTTCATCTGTAAAAGATAAAGATCATCATATTCATCTTTCATAGGGTTGTTGTGATAATTAAATAAGATAATACACTCAACACAGCACATGGTAAAGTTGCATCAATAAACATCAATTCACTTTCCTTTAGCTTTCTACTTCTTACAGTATCCAATATTTTTAGCAAACTAAGAGTTTGCATTTTTTTTTGGTACATTTATTAACACCATCCAATGGCATATAAGCAAAACAGCTGGAATTTTTATCTGTTCACAATTGTATCTTCAGCACCTAGAAAAGTAGCTGATTATAGTAGATGCTCAATAAATAGTCACTGAATGGATGAATGGGAGGTTATAGTGACATAAGGTTGAATTTGAAGGTGAATTATCTCGAGAGCTGAATTGTCTGATATGTTTTTGATGGAAGAGGTATATTCTGAGAGTGCATTCAGATAATCAACTTGCAACTGCAGCCAACTTACAAAATAAATTATCAAAATCATAAGTACAATGGTTCAACTATATATATGATACTTCCACCTCAAATAAAGCATTAATGAGAAAATTCTGGTCCCAACGGTTCTAGGACCAGCAGGAAATCAATGATCCCCATGAAAGTAGGAACCAGCATATATAAAACGTGCCTTTAACTCAACTTCAGGCTAGCTGAGGGTCAGCCTACACGGGCACCTCTCCAGTCCTCACCTCTCCAGGGCTAGGGCTGCCTCAATATCTGAGCAGTTGGGAATTAATCAGAGAGACCCCAGCACAGAAGAAAACATGCTAGGACAAAGAAACCCATCTCAGTCAGAAAACTGAGGATCAGGAAATGGCTCAGCCACCAAGAAGCTGTATAGTTTTGGGCAAGTCATTTAATATATGGTCAAGTAGGCCTTGGTTTCATCGTGCTCAAATGTCCAGCAAGAGCCTAGTTTATCTCTACAAGTTGAAAAATCCCATGTGTGGACCATGGTGGCCCCATGGCCTTGCTGCTGTGACATGACATGTACAGAAACCACAGATGATAACAGGGGGAGTAAATAAGGAAGAAAAAGTCACTCCATCCCTTTTTTCCCCCAAGAACTACTGCTCATGATAGTTCACATCTGGCATGCCCCAATGGTAATCATTTGCAAGGTTCAAAAACCTTGAACCTTGGAAGTGGAATAAGGAGCTTTATCTTCAAAAGGAAAATTAAAGGCCTGGAGCAGACCACTTGGGACCTTTTTATTATACCTGGATAATGGCAGGTATTATTACTCTATCCAGCAGTATGTTTTTATGAATAGGCTAACACATACCCTCAGGCTATAAAATCATGCTTTAGGATATAACATGTTGATTCAGAAACAAAATAAAATACTGTTTGCATGGTAGGTTTTTAATGAAAAGCCTAAAAATGCATCTATTTAACAAACCTCTTATTTTTATAGAGCCGGCCTTAAAAAAAAAAAAAAAGCCTGCTTTTAAAATGAAAAAAAAAATCTAACTATGGGTGGTCTCATACCTAGAAGTGGTACAAGAATCCTTTGTCAGCCCATGTGTCTTAATTTTGGGTATGGAAAATGTGGTCACTGTAATTATAAGCCAGAGAAAGTAAAAAGTTTTAAAAATTCTGTGCAGGAGGGGAGTAATAATTCGTTAGCATTCAATAAAACTGTAATTTAACCAGCTTTTAGGTATGTAATAATCAACATTAAAATTATAGCACTTGACAATTTTCTGTTTTACCTTATGGCTATTTTTCGAAGTATCTTAGTTTCTCAACAAGACGTAGGCTCCTTGAGAACAAATGCAGTGTTTCCCATGTCCCCATACCTTCTACTCAACCCGGTATATAGTTTGTTTTTTGTGTTCAATGAACCACAAAGAATGTTTCAGGAAAATTAGGTGAGAAATAATTCAGGGTAAAAGGAAATCAATGTGTAACTTGTTTCAAAGCTATTCTCTGAGGCTTAAAGATATTTCAAATACATACTTTCAAAGGTTGTTATGGAAAAAGTTCATTGGTGAGGGTTCTGAAATGGGATTGAGCCCCAAAAAGAGTCAATACTAATTAACTATTGATAAAGGAAGTAGGGGGATGTTTCATTGGAACTTTGTCATTTGGTTACGAAAACCGGTCTCTGATGGAAAGGCATAGGGAAGGTCTACACCGTGATCCGGCTCTCTCTATAGGGTTTTGGGGGCCTTGAAATGAAAAGATCAAAGCCCAATGTGGAAAATTAATGAGAGCTGAGCATTGCTTGCAGTTAATATGCTTAGTTAACTCGGGCAGCAAGAAAGAACTAAGGGGCCTTATCATACAGGATAAGATACCAACGCAGTTCCAGAAGCATTATAGCAATGGATTCCTCTGGGCTAGGACTTACTCCGTTTCTTGGATTTCTTAAATTGCACATTGCAACCTTCTTTTCCTCTTAACCATTAACATTATACATGTAATTATTCATATAAATCCCAATATTTTAGATATAAACTCCATCTCTCAGCCTGCACTTCACAACCAGAAGTGGCAAAAAAAATACAATTATTGTATCTTTTGATTTCTTGGAACAGAAAGTAGGATGATTATAAATACAGACGAGAAAAAGTTTCCTGAAATGGGTCAGGTAATTATGGCTTAGTGGCACGTGGCTGCCAAACGCCTTTGGTTGAAATTGATTTTACAGTGTCTTGGGTTCGAAAAGCTGGGCTTCTTCTAGGGAGGCTTCAGTGGCCAAGGGCATGGCAGGTGACTCCAACCTGGGCTCAAGCCCCGCCCCCTGTCCCTTCAGCGCTGTGCCACTGTTAACCGATCATTCACTCCCTCTGAGCTTCGGCTTCCTGCCCTGGGGATGAGGAAAGGGTTCGTACCTGCCAGTGGTTTTCAGGACTGAGACAGTGAGTGCAAGGCAAGCACTTAGCCTGTTGTCTGGCATGTGGTGAGGGCTCTCTACCTAGTGGCTATTTCTGTCACCATGGTCTGCTGCTGTCTGTCCTGCTGGGCCAGTACAGGATGCAATGGCCTGCCCACCTGTGCCTGCGTTTTCTGTGACGTTTCTGGGGGAGGGGGCTGCCTGAGAGGAATAGTGACTGGGAGGTGAGGGGCAGCTGCCAGGAGAAGGGAGAAGGAAAGGGGAGAAGGGAGGAGAGCTTTCATAAGATAATGTCATATTCAACCTCTCATTCCCATCCTCCTCCAATCATCACCAAATACTTTAATTTCAAATAAAAACCATAATCAGCAGATACGGAGAGGTGAAATGTGTAGTTGGAGAGAGGCATTCTCCTCTTGGCAAGTGGGGGCAGCGGGTAGAAACGAAGTACAAACAGGCAAAAGACTCCAGTTATATTTGCCTGTCTTCTTCGGTCTGCTGTGGGATTTTCTCCACAGAAAATTCCTATGTTTTTTAATATTGGGTCAAAAGTGGATTTTATTTGAGCTCTTCAGGTTATTCGGTCTTTATTTGGTAAGAAAGCAGTTATGTTTGCTTTAACAACAAAGCAAAGTAGTTTCAGGTTAAGGAAAGGAGAGCTGAGATGCTGAAGGAAGAAGGCTCAACTTGGCAATGATGTGTACCTGCACCGCGCCAACCCACGCACAGACACAGACACTGAAGATACGCCCATACACACACACAAAGACACACACTGATAGGCAGAGACACACACAGATACATGTAGCGACACACACAGGTAGATACACACACAGTTGCAGATGCACACACACAGACACACTCAGACACACGTGCACATACACATAGACACAGGCATACATGGATAGACCCATACACACATGGGCACACACAGACACATACACACATACAGGTACACACACGTAGACACAGACACACATGTATACACACACATCCCTATCCAGGTTCGGCCCACCGATCCTATGATGTGGGTGGCAGAGTCTTACCTTCCCTCCCTTTTTTATCCAGAAAATTCAGACATTTCCAACCACACATGGGGTAAATATGGTAGTAGAACCAAAACCAAAACAATAACAACACCAAAAAGACGCGAAGCATCTTTTCAAGAAAATAGGTCTCCAATGACATTTTCAAGGACCAATTCAAAACCTTCACTACTCGAGAGGCACACACCTCACTATCTCAGCCATGCTCCCAGGTTGTTTGTTTGGGTTTATTTTTGCCTTCGCCCTGCAGGGCCTCGCAGATGTGACATGGTGATTTAATTCTGCACAGACTTCGCCTCCCTCTCAGTTCTTAGAATGTAGGTAGATACCACTACCGGTATTCTTAGAGCTACACAGCCTCCCACACCCGATATAGTGAAGAGAACCCACATTTCATTGGAATCCCTACTTTTAGTTATTTGCAGGTTTTTCTTTACAACACAGGAAACCAAATATGAGGCACTGTTGTAGATACTGATAAATGGGCTCCTAAAATGTTCTCTGTGGCTGGCCAAACAAAAACTGACTTATATCCAAAAAGGGACATCATGGTTTCCCCCGTACACCTTGCAGAGGAGAGTAAGAGTCTAGACAGTGTTGTCAGGTGTCAAAACTTACACAGGACAACAGATGTGGTTAAAGGCACCTGTGAAAGGACTTGCAAGTTTCTTCCTACCATCCCAGGTGGCAAGACAGTCAAGAACCAAAGAGGAGAAAGACCTGACAGTGGGCCACGTGATGGGTGGAAAATTAAGCTGTGAAGGGAGGGGTGGCATTCACACCAAGGGGCTGCACCTGCTGAGTCCTGAGCCCCCTCAGCAGGGTGTTCAGAATAAGTCAGGCACCTGTCACGTGCAGTGGGCAGTGAGCAGGCAGTGCTTTGGGGCAGTGAGGGAAAGGTGCAGACCCCCTCCTCAGTGTGCTCTGATATCCAAGTCACAGAGGGAAGGGAAGCCTCTAGGACTCGGGCTGACTATCCCAACCAGGCTATCTGCACCTTGACCTTGAATGTATACAAATAAGAAAAGTCCATTTTTTTTTCATCCAAGGCTGACACTTAAGACTTTCCACAAGATGGCCAAAGTGTCTTGAAGCCCAGATTCCTGAAAGTCTTTCAAAAGATACTAATCATAATTCATCCTTATAAATCCCGCTTTCCCCTCCACCCCAACACAGGGTAGCTGGGTGATCTCCGGAGATTGATAGCAAAGAAAGTGGGTGATTCTGTGTGACTTCTCTAAATGAGTGGTTTTTTGAAATAAGCTTCTTTCAAAAGGAAGTTCATTATTCATTCATTCACTTAATGTTGGCAGCACAATTCTATGGTGACGAACTTTACTAAGATTTCGAAGACCTGATTGTGTCGCTAACCAGGAAAACAACCTGAGGCCACTTCCCCAACTTCCCTAACCTTCCTGTGTCTCAGTTTACTGATCTCTAAAATGGTCAGGTCTGGATAAGATGGTTTCTCAGGTTTCAGCCTTAGCACTTTGGGTCAACAAGTTTATGTGGATTTTACTCTATGAAAGACACCCCGCTTGATGCCACGAAGGAGCAAAACATGCAAAGACATGGTTGCGACCTCATCCTCTTTACAGTGTCATTGCTTGACCATGTTTCCAAATGTCCATCATAGGTTATGTTGACTAGGCATCAAATTTCTGTCTTTCTTTAAACATATGCCTCTCTTTGATGTTGAGAGATTTTCAGTCAAATGGGCCCACTCTGATCTGCACAGGTGGGGCCCAGCATCCCCACATTCACCTGGCTCCCCATTTCCTCCACAGCCTGGATTTCATGGCATCAACACCATCAGGAGCTCTCTCTCCAAGGGCTACATCGCCCTGCGCTGCCAGATTGGGGGATTCTAGAAGGTGGGGTGGTTCCTGATCCTTGCTCCCCAAAGTGGATCCTCCCTCCTCCCTCAAGAACAAGCGTCCTGGCCAGCAGCCTGCAGCCCGGGGATGAGAAAATTGTTTTAAAATCTGTGCATGTCGGCCCTGTCACCATGCGGGCTCAGGCAAACAGGCTGCCCTTGGGCAGAACAGCTTTGCTAATCAATCATGCTTCAGGGAAGCGGGTGGTGTGTCCGCGGGCCCACTTTGCCGTGACCAAGCCCGTATGACAACGTCTGAGTGTGAATGAAAAAACAACAGTCTGCCTTCCATGTCCACTGCAGGGGGACCAAGACACGGTTTTATTTAAAAATAACTCCTCTTTCCCGAGCACTGAAAGCAAGCCTAGGGCATCAAGAGAATCCCTCTTTCAAGATTTACTAGTGACTGAGATCAGGGAACAGAGCTCTCAACTTGAACAGCGATGTCGCACAAAGAACAAGATAAAACTTGCGGGACGTGCCGCAAGTATTCAGAAATAAATGAACTATTTCTAATGGTTAAAAAAGAGCCTCCTGAGAAGATATCACACGGGATTGTGCTGTCTGAATGTGGCAACTAGCAAGCAGAGCAAATTAATGCCATTTGAAGCTAAGATGTAAGACACAAGTCCCTACTAATAAAATGTAGTTATGGAAAGAGGTCAAGTTTGTTGTCACAGACTGGGTGCACAACCTGCTAGTTGGGAAAAGTTATGAAACTTCTCTAAGTCTTAAAAAATACACACACACACACACACACACACACACACACATACACACACACACTTTACATATATAAATAAAGTGGGGCCAATATAACTTCAATGTACAGAACTGTTGTGAGAATTAAGTGACACACTATACATAAACTGTTTCTATGCTATAAACACAATAGAAATATAAAGATTTCTATAATAGACATATTTATTCAAATGCATGTCACTTATTCAAAATGATTTGATTTATAGTATTTTGTCTTTTGGTTATTTTAGGGATAAGTTTCTAATGAATTCAGTTTAGATGCATTTCTTATCTAAACTATTTACACATTTTCAAAGCTCCTACACAAGTGACAGAAGAACACAAGCTTAAAATAACCAGAGAAGTGGCACCACAGAAATAGATGAGATAGATCATTTTAAAAGCATTTACCCTTTGCCCCAGCAGCACACTTTTGATCATTTATCCTGCTCACAAGTGAACTGACTACTGAACAAGGTTGTCCATTGGGGTATTATCTGTAATACCAAAAGATTGGATATTACAGGTGGCCATCAACAGGGCGGTTAATGTGTAGAAGATAGTTATGTAGTGACCTCCGATGAATGGCTCCTCCCACTATTCACTCCCTCGTGGAGGTCCTTCCCACACTGACGCCTTGTGACCCAATTTAGTTATGAAACATTAGCCAACATGATGCAAGCAGAGGCTCCATTGCCCTTCAGGATTGGGGCATAATCCCTGTCTGCTTTTGGAATCCGGTCACCATGTGAGGAAACTTGGGCTAGTCTCCTGGAGCTACAAATTCCAGCTAGCAGCCAGAATCTACAACTGATAAGTGAATGACGCCATGGTGGGCCACCGAGCCCCAGCCAAGCTATCAAGTGGCATCATTCATGAGTAAATCCACGCAAAACGACTCAGCTGACCCCATCCAAAGAGCTCAACCCAGGCGTGTGAATAAATAAAATCACTGTTGTTTAAGCCTCTAACATATGAAGCAGTTTGTTATGTAGTAATAGATAAACATAGTATCCTACCTCTGAAGAAAGGAAAAGAATGCACTCTATGGACTCCCATGCTAAGGTCTCCAAGATAAAGTGTCAAATTAATAGGCCAAGTGAAGAGCAAGACCAGTAGTATACTGCCTTTTGTTTAAAAAGCAACAACAAATATATATATATATATATATATATATATATATATATATATATATATAGTGAAGAGACACTGGATATATACTCAAGAAATTAACATACATAGTTACTTGTTTCAATGGATAATGGGGTAGTGAATTGGGTAGATGGGGACACAGGTGGAAGTGATAATTATCCATGTGAATATATTACCTATTCAGAAATAATAATTTATTTAAAAAGTGAAAAACCAGGCTAAGCCAAGATAGAAATGACAAAGCTTAAATAAGTTGAATTTCACATTGATTATTATCATCCTACCATGATGCCATCCTTCCTAATTGTCTTCCTTTGAACACGAATAATCCTTCCTTTGCAATACGTATGGTTATTTGCACACACCTTTTACTTCCCCTGATAGATTGTAAGTGCTCTGCAAGCAGAGACCACATCTCATGCATTTTTTTGTACCTTCTGCAACTGATAAGCATAGTGCAGGTACAGTAAGTACTCAATAAAGAAATGGTTGTTGAGTCAAAGAAATAAATAACATTCTGATACCACTAAATGTCTCCATTGTTAATGCTGGTGAGTTATATGAAATCTTCAACAGCCTAACTTCTTCCATCTGTTCACACACTCCACACACCATCTTTGAGGGAAATGGTAAGCATTTAGTATGAGTTAGGTCTTGCGTCTCTCACATATATACTTAGATCTGCTGGGCACAGCACATACAAAAGCTAAATTTGAATGCCACGAAAGGGGAAAAAAGCTAAGCAAACCCCCATTTAGAAAGACAACAACAACACCCATTTGACTAGAGGAAGTCTAGAAAAAGAAAGATCTTTTATTATTTCTCATAAGTAACAAATTTCACTTCTGTAGTTGAGTAACCAACAGCCTGTAGCAAAGTAACTGCAAAGTAGGCTGGGGATCCAGATAAGCGGGGCTGTGGGAACGGAGAGCTGGATGCTCCCTGTCCGACCCTCAGGGCCCCGGAGAACTCGGCACTCAGGCTATGGTGTACTTTTTCTGTTGTGACTACAGCATTTCTACGAAAGAGGAGACCACAGCTTTCTCTGTAACCCATTTCGGGGTTTGACAATTCTCGCTGGAAATCCTCACTTACTTTGAACCTGTACCCTTCTCACTGTGCCCCACCCGCTTCCCCTTCTATTATAGTTCACTGTCTCCAGGTCTGATCCCTGGGGAAGTGTAATCTCTTCGAGGAAGAAGTCTGGGTCACCTCCATGACTGTGTCCTCATCCCTCCCTCCAGGACAGTGGTTCTCAACCTTCCTAATGCTGCGACCCTTTAATACAGTTCCCCAGGTTGTGGTGACCCCCAACCATAAAATTATTTTCGTTGCTACTTCATAACTGTAATTTTGCTACTGTTATGAATCATAATGTAAGTATCTGATATGCAGGATGTATTTTCATTGTTACAAATTGAATATAATTAAAGCATAGTGATCAATCACAAAAACAATATGTAATTATATATGTGTTTTCCGATGGTCTTAGGCAACCCCTGTGAAAGGGTCGTTCGACCCCGAAAGGGGTCGCAACCCACAGGTTGAGAACCGCTGCTCCAGGATGTGCTGGGCCAGTGTGCAGAGCCATCCCAACCCTTGTGCGTCCTATACTGAGCCACTGGGCAGCATCACAGTCTTGGCACTCTGTCGGGGTTTCATGAACACAACACCATGGGCGATGACGAGGTAGGAAGTAAAGTACTAATTATTAAAGGACATGTATGAGTAAGGGTTGCAACTAAGGGTGTGGACACAATTGTCTCAACAGAGGTAGGGCATCTCCCCCCTATAAGCTCCCACCATCTTAGTCTCTCCCATATCAAATCATTCCTATTCCTTACCTTCCCCCAGATTTCATTTCACAGGTTTTTTTTATCTGCTGCACTGTTCTCTGCAATGCTGCTCTCCTACCCCCCAATAGCTATGGCAGTGGAGCCTCTGTCACTGCCAAGGTCAACATTGGGAGGTTCTGCAAGGGAAAGAAAGGTAGGAGGAAAGCTGAGGTTGGCAATGTAAAATCTAGGCATGCTTTTGCCACAACAGATCAACAATCAACAAGCATTGGCTATGTGCTTTCTATGTGCAGAGCTGGGTTAGATGCTGTCTAACTCGGTGAGATAAAAGAGTAAGACATCACCTGTGCCGCTTAGCAAGGGGGACATCCATAAGATGGGATTTAAAGAAGAGAATGTTGGCTGGGATCTGCAGAGCTCACTGAAGGGCAAGGCAGGTGTGCAGCCATCAGGACCAGGTAGAATGGAGACAGTGTGAATGGTGGAGGAGGGAATCCGTGAGCAGGTGGAGGAAGCCTGAATGCTGATTCCTGGACACAGAGAAGAAAGGGGAAGATGACCCAGAAGAAAAGGAAAATGGCACCACTCCTGTCAGAGGCAGAGCGCGCTCACTGGGAGCTGGTTGGCTCACTCACGGGACATGTTGAATTTTGGAGAAAACAAGAGGAAATTGAGTACTAAACAGATAAGAAAATGGGACTTGGGATATAGTTTTATCATAGAAGCCATGAAGAAAAATAGCCTTTTTGAAGAAGCAAGGGCATAGAGGAGAAGAGGACAAATGAATGGCTTGGGGACCTCCTCTCGGATGGCCATCCCAGCTCTGAGGGCTCAGCATGACGGTGGAGGAGGGAGAGGCGTGGAGAGGCGATGATGTCAGCATGGGGGGAGGCAGGGTCCCCTAAAAGGCAGGGCCTGTCCCATTCATCTTTGTATAGATCCATGCAACTGAGCACCCAGTAGGTGCTACATCAGGGGTGGGCAAACTTTTTGACTCGAGGGCCACAATGGGTTCTTAAACTGGACCGGAGGGCCGGAACAAAAGCATGGATGGAGTGTTTGTGTGAACTAATATAAATTCAAAGTAAACATCATTACATAAAAGGGTACGGTCTTTTTTTTTTTTTTTTAGTTTTATTCATTTCAAACGGGCCGGATCCGGCCCGAGGGCCGTAGTTTGCCCACGGCTGTGCTACATAAATACTTTCTGATTGTTTGTAGGGGACATGGAAATGCAGTCCTCAGAGAAGTGGGGAGAAAACAGTGGCAGAACCATACCACACACATCAAAGGAGAAGAATTCAGATGGTGAGGGGCTAATGCTGTGGGGAGAATGACAAGATCTGAAAGCCAAGGGTCACAGTGAGGGCTCCTGCCTGCAGGGTCACCAGAGAGCTGGGCGGGTGACCAGTCACAGGAACTCTGCCTGGACATAGTGTCTGCACACACCACCAGGGTGATGTTGCCCTATTTAGTGTGAAATAAATGGGATTTATCACATTTTCAATTTAAGTTCGACTGTGAGATCTGGAAACTTTGAATACCAGTCTGAAAGGAAACTTGAAATATTCAAACTTGCACAAACTTCCTTGATACTGTCCGGTTATTCTAACCTCAACTTTGGAAAAAGGAGAAACTGACATGGGAATTACCTTAAAAAAAAAAGATATTCGTAGACACTGGCAGTTTATTTCACACGGAGCGAAGGTACTCGATTAGAGGGATTCTCTACAAGGAGATATGAAGATCTAAGTCAATATCCCCACCTGCTCCCAGTCCCGCCACCGGGCCATTATGCCTTCTGCTCTGCCGACGGGCATCCGCCAGGCAATTCTGCCTTATTTGTGCAAGTTGAGAGGCCACCTGTCGTGGAATAGACTCACGCGTTAAACAAAGTGAGCAGTTCTTGGTTCTCTGCTCCCCATATGATTTTTTTTTAACACAAAGCACTCACTTTCACCTTGAGCAGGTTTACAAAATGCTGACTCGGAAGAACCGGTGCAAACAAGGCTATCTTTTGTTTATGAAGATTGTTAACAGCCCACTCCTCGAAGGACCCCTCTTTTCCCCCAAGACTGGTGAATTAATCCACCCACGCTTTTCTGCTCATTTCCCTGGCTGTTCAGAGCTGAAGTGGAGAAATATGGTTTTACAAGGGGACAATGTATATTTGTGCTAAAAACAGGCACCATGCAACTCCAGAGAAGGGAGCCAAAAACAAATACCAGGCGCAGGAGACGGCGTGAGTAAAGGCAAAGTCGAGGAGAAGGAAAGCATGCCATTTCGGAGGACTCTGTCTCGGGGTGAGGAGGGTACAGGATAGAGAACTGGGTTGAAGACTTGCAGCCAAGGAGGCTGGGGAGCGGGGAGGGTCTTTGTGGAGTATTTGAATGAACGGACTTGGGCAGGCCAGCCTCTTCCTGAGAACTGGGACCAGGGAACACAAAGGTCGCAGAGGGAGGACAGCAGCCCGCAGGAGGCCCCAGCAGCAGGTCACGGCCAGCCCCATCGGCTTGCACAGAGTGTCGAGGGAAGGGACCCACAGTGGAGCTCAACCTCCAGATAACCTCCATAAGTCCCTGCTCTGCCTGGGGGCTCACAGTGATGTTTGGTCTCAGAATTAGTGTCAGTTCAGTCCAGTAATCCCTGAAAGGTCTGTTTCCTCTTCCCCAGTGTCCATCACCCTGGTGAAAGGCTGGGAGAAAGATTAATAGCATAAATGTCAACAGTGTAGCAGGGTCCTCCCTCAAGGGGACCCGGTCATCCCCTCATTCAAGGTGCTTTGGGTCTGTAAATTGACTCAGGTCTGGGAATTGATTGAGGGTCCATGACTCTCTGTCTTTATGATCCAAGTTAAGCTTATGTTCACTTGGTTTAGAATTCTTCTGACTACACATATCAAGTAAAAATTTAGTAGACTGACCATCAATTTCACTTGCCCATCTATTGCATCAGGAGCACAGAATTTGAGTGGAAGAAAATGAGGTATTTGTGTTTGGATATAGAAAAAAGTAAGCACTGGGTGGGTAGCTCAGTTGGTTAGAGCATTGTCCCCATACGCTAAGGTTGCAGGTTCAATCCCTAGTCAGAGCACATACAAGAATCAACCAATGAGAGCATAAATAAGTGAAACAACAAATCAATGTCTCTCTCTCTCTCTCTCTCTCTCTCTCTCTCTCTCTCTCTCAAATCAATTTTAAAAAGCTATTTTAAAAAAGAAAAAAAATGAGAAGATGGAACCCAACGTGACTGAGATATGGGAACCAGGATGAGGTGTCCACATTACCAGATTCTAGGAGGGCTTGGTTTGGGGGAGGAAGAGGCAGAGCCAAGTTCAACCTGGTGGTGGATTATCACATGGATGTGACCAGCAGGGAGTTGGGAATATGCGATGGAAATAGGAGAGCTCTCAGGTATGGAGTTGAGGGTTTTGGAACAACCTGCATACAAGTAAAAAAGGTTTAGAGGAAGTCAGTGAGATCCCCAGGAGAGAGAAAAGAGATAGATGAGTATTAGGCTTTCGTGGGACAGACGTTTGGACTGACCCCAGTGGGAGCACAAAGAAAAGCTGGTGAGTTGGACAGAGATGGGCTGGTTGGCAAGATCAGAGGCAGAATCAGGCTTGTGTAATAGAAGCAAGAAGGCCTAGTGTTTAAAGAGAGACGTTGCCCCGGGTTCCAGCTGCTACAGAAGAGGAAAACAGCATGGCTCTGGAGGTCCTCGGAAATTGGTGTGTAATCCCCTATAAAACAGCTGTTTTATTAGACGACAGAAACAGAAGGCCCCTGGCGGGGTAGGGGAGGGAGGGGCGTGAAGAAGCGGGTTAGAGAGAGATCACCAGCTTTTAAGAAGCTTAAAAACACGGGGAGGAGACGTGAAGGCCGTCCGAAGGAGCAGCAGAATTAAAGTCAATTTCCCCCAGGATTTCAGAGACTTATGTACACTTGTGAGCAGTGAAGGTTCTAGAACTAGAAGGCTGGCGACCCCTGGAAGGGCCTGGATTACTCCAACGAGACAAGAGGGAGAGGTGGTTTGTGGAGGCCTTAGCAGGGGAAGGCTTCAGGCCCAAGGAAGAATAATCTTTTATTCCTTACAAAATAGTCACTGTAAGATTAGCACCGAGTCTTTATTATCTTATTGCTGGCTTAAAATTTCATTCCCATGTCATGCATTCCAAGTATGTCTGCTTAAAACTTCCTTAATTTATAACATCCTCATCAGCAATTAGTTTCCAGCCACAATTCTATGAGCAAATATATTCATTTAAATGCCTATTGCTCTTTTGTGAATGAATTACAAAGAAACCGAACTCCTAAAGAAAGACACGGGATTACAAGATAATTATTTTATCTGGGTTTCAGTTCAGTCATATGTCTCCGAATGAGCTTATCTTGCCCATAAGGCTTCTATTTTCCTTTCAGTTCATTCCCCCCCCCCCTCCCCGCCACACACACACACACACCATGCCATTCATACAGCGGGTCAAGTTTTTTATTTTCTTGCCATTCACTTCTGCAGGACTCCACTAAAGAAATCCGTGGCTTCCCACAAATCTTTGAAGATTTGGCCCCTCCTGTCACTGCTCAGAGCCCACAGGCTCCATCTCACCCGTGATCTCATTGTTTCTGACCCAGTTCCCAATCTCCAACCCCCTCTTGACTTCATTCACCTGGCCCCAAATATCAAGTTCTATGCTCAAACGTTGCTCAGTTCTCCCTGTGTCCCTTCGTCATTTTGTGACCTCTTTCTTCGAGTCTTTCCAAAGCTTTCAGAAAACTGCCTCTCGAGAGTGACTGCTCTTGTTTTCTTTTGACTCAAACCTGCATCTTGACTCATGCCCACAGGAATCTCTGTGTGGCATCCTTTATTTCCAGTTTTAAGCCATCTCTGTTTTTTAAGTGGTCACTGTTAACCTTTAACTTAAATTCCCTTTGATGGAGCACTTTCTACATTGTATTTTAGAGCATCTGGCCTTACTTGAGTCCTTCAGACATGTACAGTGAAATAGGCACTTCACGGCGTGGCTTCTGGCCTTGTTCTCACTTTGTTTGTCATCTCTGTCTTTACACAGCTAATGGTCCACTCAACACAGCCCGCTATGCCAAGACCCCTCTGACAGCGGCACCGGGGGAAGCTCTCCGATCATGAAAATCAGGGGATACATCTCCTGTGACTATCCTGTCCTCCCACAAGTTTTATCCCAATGCAATCAAGTTTTACCAGAAATGTAATCTGTTTGCTTTGGGTGGGGGGGGGATTTTAATGAATACACTGGTAGAATATGGCATTTCTAGTTGCTCTCTATTGTTAGGGACAACTCCTAAGTGGCCCTAAAAATAGTGCACTTAATAGTTTTGAAAATTCTGAGTTATTCCAAAAGAAAGGAAGAAAGGAAGGAAAGTGAGATGCTTGAAATGGCCACATGAAGTAGGGTGTCCCATTTTGGGGATCAGAAAAGCCAGGCTAGACAATGACTCTCCTGGTAATAAGTGGCCATGAGCCACACCTGGGACCCAGGTACATATCTGGATTCCAAAGTTTATCAAATATATGTCACTACCTTATATGGATGAAAAAGTATGGAAAGGAATTGCAGGAAGGGGCTGTGAGAGAGAAACAACATATGGGAATTTCAGATCTGTTAAGATCCACGTCCCCTCATTTGTACATTGCTCTTGCGTAGGACTAAGCGGCCTGAATTCTTACAGGCAGTGAAAAGAAAAAGCAGGTAAACAGATCCATGCTGACTGTATATGTTACACTCCCTCCCCAAACTGTAAAGGTTGGTTTCAGATTCTTAAATAAAAATATGTCAAAACAGTAAAACAGGCCAATCTCTCACTCTTACAGCGAGTCACAGTGGCTGGGGTGCTTTCCTTGGCAAATATTCAAATATCACACGCCAGCGTCACATGTTTAATACTATTTTAGTCAATATGACTTGTGTTAAAGTCACCTGAATCGGGCGATTGTTTGATGTTATTATCACCAACAGGTCCTCACACAACACCCCTCACTGCCGATGAACTCACGAGAAAGGCTTTAGTTTAGGAAACTAGTGTTTTCTTAGAAAAGGAAAAAAAAATAAAAGCAGTTCTCAGTAAAAGGTAAACCACAGAGCTACTGCGTTCAGACAAGTTGTACATATTAAACCACACACGAACTGTATCAAACAATGTTTAGGCTCTGCCTGATCCACAAATGTGAGTCAGTTCAGAATTCAAGGAGTTAAGGCCAGGATCCTACCCATGACTTTCCCTGACATTGAGGATATATTGAAAAATGATGAAACTATATTCCAGATGACCTCACTTGCTCTCCATACAGCTCTGACAACCCATAATAACCCAGAGGTTCTTTCCTTGGTGGACAGCACAGCCAGCATTTCTTAGGAGAGCAGGCCGTCAGAGCTCTCAGAGATGCAATCCATTTCCATTTCCAAGTACAGGGAAGCCTCAGGCTCTCGGGACTCAAGGTCCCAACATGATGTCAGATAAAAAAATTAGAGGGGGTCCCGGGAGAAGCATGTCTGTCCAGTGGAGAGCCTATCAACAGGAAAATTAGGGATGAAAATAGCTAAGCCGGTCCAGCCGGCGTGGCTCAGTGGTTGAGCACTGACCTAGGTCACGGTTCAATTCCCGGTCAGGGCACATGCCTAGGTTGTGGGCTCTATCCCCAGTGTGGGGCATGCAGGAGGCAGCCAATCAATGATTCTCTCTCATCATTTATGTTTCTATCTCTCTCTCCCTTTCCCTTCTTCTCTGAAATCAATAAAAAAATATTTGTTTAAAAATAGCTAAGATGGGCCAACGACCTTGAGATTGCACACATTATAGCACCGGAGATGGGCTTGCTGGCCCCACAATGCAATCTCAATGGCTTCAAAGGCAAGCAAGCCTCTTTGTGGAAAGCTGAGTAATATGGAGAAATGAAAGGGAGAGGCAGAAGGGATAAAGAAGAGAGAAAGCGAGAAGGACAACAAGCGGTGGCAGATATTGGCAGCCAGGATGCAGGCAGAAAGCCCCAGAGGGTCTGAGACTTAGGGAACGGGACTGTGCTGCCATCTCAGAGGAGAGGGGGTGAGACAAACACCCCTGCATCAGGAGATGGTGTGCAAGATCCAACCCTTCCACATGTTCCTGAACTTTGAACTCCACATCAACAGGTATTTTAAAAGCATCTAAAGCATAAACCATGCTCATGGGAACTCTCAGTCAGATCTCAGCTTGACATCCATCCATTTGCGTAGTTTCAAGGTTGACTCAAATGTTCAGAGGTTGTGTGTGATGTGTTTTACTGAGTTCTGACAAAAACTGTAAAGAAGCAAATTAAAGCCAAAAGGGAAATTTCTGGCTGCCATGCTAACCAAATAATGTCAGGTAAAAAAAAAAATCATCCTAAAAATAAAGTAACACTTCAGGCTAAGGGTTCATTTCTATAAATACTACTTCCCCAGAACCCAACTCTAGCAAAGCATGATCTCCTCTTAATGAATTATCATATATACTATATACTAGTATATGTGTGTGTGTGTGTGTGTGTGTGTGTGTGTGTGTGTGTTATATAACCATGATGGTCTAATTATGGATCCATATCTCTCTCTTGAAGTTTGGGGTTTTCAAAAGGACCTGCTCCCATGCTCCCCTATAATTTAGAATCACTGGTCCTTGGCTGTGACAATGCCACAGCCACAAAGCAGGACACCAAGAAAGGTTCTTTTATACACTGCTGGTGAGTACAGAAATTGCTGTCCCCACAATCTGGAAATATCTATTCAAATTTAAAAATACCACCATTGATCAAGCCATCTCATGCCCACATGAGCACAGGGATATTCACTACTATTTATAGTAAAATCATGTAATAAGCTATGCTAATCATGCAAGAAATAGTACACAGGCATGAAAAGGAAAATGCAGGAATTTCAACAATGAATCACCAAGTGAGAAAAAAGCAAGATGCAGACAGGGACCTATGGTCTAATTGTTTTATAAAATAATGACAAAACACATCTATGTGAATAGCTGTATCTATGTCTATGTATCTAAATGTTTGATACAATTATTTGAATGTGTATTAAGCATGGAAAGGTATACAAGGTTGATAACACTGGCATCACGGGAAGAGGGATTAGGGTGGAGGGAAAGAAGGGAGCAGGAGGAAAGAAATAAGTGAAAATGAAAGAACATGTCAACCATAAAAACCACATGGACACTATGATCTCACTTATCGGAAATCATGTGTGTTTACTTAGGCACATGTATATAAACAGATGATGACAGGATGGTCTACAAAATGTCAATGGTTTTTATTTCAGGGTGTTGAGATGTTTTTAAACATAATTTTCACTTTATTCCTGATATGTATTTTTAAAATATTTACAACCACATATATTACTTCTATAATTAGAAAAAAATTCACTGAGGGGGAAAGATGAAAAGCCCTATGCAAGGCATTCAGGTCCCAGAGAGAAAGCAAGCAGAGAGACTGGACTTCTAAAGCCAGGCTGGGACCAGAGTGGGGAGGTTCTCAGTACCCAGCAGGGACAGGCAGGGACGGGCAGGGATGGGCAGGGACGGGCAGGGACGGGCAGACGACTTGCAGGCTGTATACCAACTCATTAACAACAGGCTGGGCTTTTCTTTCTGGTGGTGAATTATGAATGATTTCTTCTTCTTTCTTTTTTTTGGTGCCTTTTCATTAAATTTATGGGGGTTAATAAAATTATACAGGTTTCTGGTGCACAATTCTACAAGACATCATCTGTACACTGCATTGTGTGTTCACCACCCTAAGTCAAGTCTTCGTCCATCACCATTTATCCCCCCTAACCCTCCTCCACTTCCCACTACCCCCCTCTTCTATTTTATTTTCTCTATGTTCCAGATGTTATGAAAAAAATACCTTGTTTTTGTAAGCAGAACAAAAGTATTATTTTAAAAACTATGCCATGAAGGCTCCTAAGTGGGAAGAGGTAGTCATCAAGGTGGCATTTTAGGAGATTAAAAACCATTTATGAAGCAATGGTGTCAATGGGAGTTGATAATGGCCCCAAACAAGGAGGACCTGGTAGAAATGGAAGGAATGGGTGGACCGCAGATGTTCGCTAACTAAAGGAATGAGTGAGTGAAACACTGCTGAAGAAGAGTTGCTAACTCTCAGTGGCCCTTGTAAGGTTTATAAATGTCAAAGTCAGTTGATCTGACCCCCAAGATTACAGAGAGCTGTAATTGTTTTAGACACTGGCCCGTTTTCACTATCAAGCCTCCAAAGGCAGCCACCTCTTGGAAGCCATGTTCGGGAAAGCTGCAGCACTCAAGGAGAAAGACAAAAGCAGTGGAAACCACTGAAGATGAAGAGAAATTATGTGATAAGATGAGGTAAAAAAAAACTTTCCTCCACACAGAAAGGACATACATCCTTGACAAGCATTGAATCACACACACACACACACACACACACACACACACACACACAACCCCACTGGGATTTTGCAGATCAAAGAAAAACATTCCCAGGTAACTTCTGGCTTGCATTCATTTTCTACTGCAGCCAACAGAGCAAGCTTCTGATCAGTGTTAGGAGAAATGAAATGTTTCTATTTAATTGTGGTTTGCCTTTTCCTGAAAGCTGTCACATTCTGAGAACTCCCCTTCATTAGAAGTATTCAGGAAGAGGATGGGTGGCTCTGTGCTGATGGAGGGGGGCATAGACGCTTCCAAAGACGTTCCCGGCTTCAAGAGTCTGGTTCAAGATGGGACGGGATGCCAACTGCCAGATTTTATGCCTCCCCCCTCTCAGAGGCTCCAACGGAGGTAGTTTACTAAATAAGCTGTGTTTATGTGTTCTGGCATTCCTGGAGCAGATGTAATGCAACTGAAGGCAAACAATTTTAGTAATGCAATTCATGCATTGCCATCTAAACACCACGTAATCACGAAACTGAGATGTTTACCCAATAATCAAAGACTTAGGCAAAGCAAGCAAAAGGCATTTTGTAAGACAAAGTACTGGCCAGTACCTCCAACAAAAGGATTTATTGAGTGTTTTCCTGAAATGGCTTCTCAGAAAGAGTCATCATGACTTGGTTTCTTAATCACACAAAGGTCAGAAAAACTTCAGGAGGAACTGGGTTGGAAACAGGGTTCTCCTGGTAGAGTTTCAGGATATGCTTGTCAGAAAGTAAGCAACACCCTCCTCCAGATGCCCCCCTTCGCCTCTCATGACATTTCTCCACAGGCAAATCTATGTCCAAGGTCATCGGCGTCCCTCTTGTTCCCTATATGCTGGCTCCTGCCCTCTTTCCTTCTCCACAGCTAGGCCCCCTGACTCAGTATGGCCTCTTCATCGCCCCAATTCTGTCTTCCTCCAAGCTTGGCTCAAAACTCTCCTCTGTCTGACAACAACAAATTCTGGCCTTTCATTCTTTCTGGGTCCTCTCCTGACTTGTGCATGTGATTAACATGAAATAATTAGCAAGTTTGTTGGCAGAAATAGCCCCAGTGAATGACTTCCATCTGATCCCCTAAAACCCTAACGATCTCCCC
Organism: Myotis lucifugus; assembly: GCF_000147115.1. NCBI lineage: Eukaryota > Metazoa > Chordata > Mammalia > Chiroptera > Vespertilionidae > Myotis > Myotis lucifugus. The sequence continues at coordinate 5,941,072 of NW_005871084.1, forward strand.
CTGTCATGGCACAGTGTGGTCAGAGCAAAAGCTGCTCGCTCCCTTTCTTTTCTTCCTTCTCTCAATTTAGTGTTTATTGAACACCTACTTTAGGCAAAGCACTGTTCAAAGTATTTCCCCCTCACATTTTTCACTCAATCGCTTCACACACCTCCCTAGATATCAAGAGTGGCCCTTGTGATAAGATGAGGTAAAAAAAACTTTCCTTTGAATTCTGCTCCTCTCCTGCTTTCTTTTCGCGGTGTCACCATTTACTCAGCTTCTTGGTGCCGTGTTTGGTTCTTCCCTCCTCCTCAATTCTTCCTCCAAGCAACTGCCAATCCTGCATCTCATGTCTGGCTCCTCCTTTTTATCCCTCTGTCTTCATATCCTCTTCACAGTTGGCCTCCTGCTGTGCGAGTATCTTCTAACACGTGAGTCAGTTGATATCACTGTACACATCCAAAACTTCATGTGATCCCTGTTGTCTACACAATATAACTCTGAGTTCCCTAGTTTGACATTAAAAGACTTCCTCCTTTCCCATCCATCACCTATTGAAGCTTATCTTCCAAACACACAGGACTTCTGGTTCCCCAAACACACCAAGCATTTGTTAGAGGGTTTTTTGAGCAGGTTCCCACTGTGTACAGAGACCTCCTCCCACCTCTGTCCTAGAGTGAAATCCTACTTTTCGAAGCTTGCTCAAATGCCAGCGAACTACCCCCCTTCCCTGTCAAAACTGATTGTTCTTTCTTCTGCATTTGTCAGATTTTATTGTTTACAGCTCTGACGCTGCCTCTAGATTATAAAATCCTGGAGGGTAGAGATCCTATCTGCTCCTCTTTGCATTCCAACATCATGCCCCAACCACTGTAGCACTCCCTAAGCATAAGCTGAACTGAAGTTTACTAGCACTGGTAAGTGAATTTACTAGCAACCATCGTCTTCCAACAAACATTTATATGTCTAATAGGTACAGACAACTCTGCTAGGAGCTGCAGAAGGAAGCCAGCTCATGAGCGTGTGCTTAGAATGCATCCTTTTTTTTTCTTTTTTAAAAATATATTTTATTGATTTTTTACAGAGGGGAAGGGAGAGAGATGGAGAGCCAGAAACATTGATGAGAGAGAAACATCGATCAGCCCCCTCCTGCACATCTCCCACTGGGGATGTGCCCGAAACCCAGGTACATGCCCTTGACCAGAATTGAACCTGGGACTCTTCAGTCCGCAGGCCGATGCTCTATCCACTGAGCCAAACCGGTTTCGGCAGAATGCATCCTTTTAAAGACCTACCTCACCTGATTATTCTAAGCCACCAAACACAGCATTATATGAAGGCATCCAGTCTCGAGGATCAGCAATCATTCCCAGATCTTCCCTTCGTCACTGGACATCCTAGCAGCAAGATCCCTGTTTCAGAAAGCACCATGAAAAGAAGGCCCAGGCTCTGGAAATCAGGGCTGTGCCTTCCCTCCAGGTTGATGTGGAAAATAAAGGCATTCGCCTCTTAGCAGTACTAACTCCCAACCTCATAATTTACTTTAACTTCAGTTATCATGAGCATTTAAAAACATGGGAGTAGCCAAGAAAACTCGAATGTCTGGGAAAACTAAACGTTTGATTGCTGGTGGATGAAAACTTTTGGAAGAGATGATAACTTTTTTTGTTTAAAGGTTGGTATTTGGATAACAGCTGTGCAAATTTTTCTGAAGAGCTCAAGGTGATGTATGACATAAGGTGACCACATGTCCTGGCTTGTCAGGGAGAGTCCCAGTTTACACCTGTTGTCCCTGCCACATTATTAATAGTGCCCTCTTCACTCTCATAACTGCCCCGGTTTGAGTGATAAATTACATGACCACTCTATCCAGGGGTAGTGTCCGACTCCACTGCCCATCAATGCAAGGGAAGACCCTGTGCTCAAATCCACCAGGGAGCCGAGGCTGAGAAACGTGGCAGAATCCAGGCTTCCTGACACCAAACCCAGGCTCTATCTCAGAGAACATATTTCCTCTAAGTTGTTTCCTCATCAATTAATCAAGAAAAACACTTTGGGAAATGGTCTAGATGGCATCAGCATGGCTTCTGCAAACTGGCACTTACAGTGAAGCTGGGGAGCTAAACCACTCACACATTCAATCATTAAACAGGGTCAGCTACCTTCATAATACAGGGCCAGTTACATGGTTAAGTGACCATTTCAAAAGGAGTTAAAGAAGGAGAAAAGCCTCTATGGGCTCAGGCTTCAGGGAAGCTTTCTGGGAAATGAGGGAGCCTCAACTGAGCCTTAAATGAAGGAAAAGAAAGAAAGAAAGAAGAGGGAAAGATATTTTTCTTTGAAAAAATGAAAATAGAAAACAAAGAACACTGAGCTAGGAATAAACACCACTTAAATGATTCTACAAGCATTATTGCTTTATATTCCAGAAGATAAAAACAAGACAAAACAAACACAAATGGTCTGTGTGGCTTTCCCCAAATCTTGCAGGGACTGAAGGCACAACAGTCACCAGGTCGAGGTGTCTTACAACCAGACAGGTGCTAGCTGCCAGGTGACAGCGCTCGACCCTGTGACATGGTGAGAAAACAAGGGGGCCATGTTTTGAGCTCTAACCCCACATGTTCACTAATGGGCCACGTGTCTGTAGGCAAGTGGCTTCATCAGTGTTGAGCCTCAGTTTCCTTATATTCAATGCTGGGTGAAGTGATCTCTGAGAACCTTTCATCTCTGCCAATCCCCAACCCTTTACATTCACATCCAGGTCTGGGTTAGCATGTTCTTGGCTTAGCTCAGTAGTGGATGTGAGTGTTCATCTCCAGCAAAATGGCAAACATGGGGCTGATCCTATGAGTCTCTTCACTACAAAGATGTAAAATGCTTAAGACAACATCACAGAGCTAAGCTAGGAAGGGAAGGAGAGAGGCATGGGCCTCAGGAGGAAAGATGAAACTGAAGGCAGACCTTTGACCAAATGTTGATTCCATGGTACCCGAGGGAGTTCATACCTACAAAAATGCCCCTGGGGATCTGAGGGTGGTGATTACATTCTAATGCCCTGAACAGATATGCATGAGGGGTGTGGGGAGAGGGCAGAACTGAACCCCTTTCATAAATCTCAAAGCCTTAAAAAGTCACCCTACCCTTGAAAAGAGGACTAAAAATACTCTGCCCACTGGCTCAGAGATGAAGAGCAGCAAATTGCCTTATATGCAAAGCTCAGGATACAAAATCTAAACAAGAGCCACATTCAGCTGTAGCATCAGAATTTACACTATTTGTGTATTTGGGTGTGGGTGTTCCATGACAAGAAGTGAACAAAAACACAATTCTAGGATCATTGAAACTCCTTAGATCCCCAGATACAACAAATATGTGGCCACTATGTAGAAATAATTTCAACAAGTCAGGACTCACAAGATTCCCATAGAAAATAAATCTCTGTGAAGATGAACTTGCCAAAACACACACTGTGTGCAAGCACATGCACATGCACATGCACATGCACATGCACATACACACAGGGGAATAAAGTACCAAGAGGGACAGTCACAAAGGAACATTTTTAAAAATTACAATCCTAAGAACTAAAAAGATTTTTTAAAAAAGTAGATTTGAACAAGAACAAAATAAAACTCCTGAAATTAGCACAGTGGAAAAGTGAGACAACAGAGTAACACAAAGATAGAACTGGAAAAATAAATTTGAGGAAATCAACCAAAATGTAACATAAGAGTTCCAAGTAGAAATGGAACTCTTATGTTACATTTTGGTTGATTTAATCAAATCAAGAACCAGTTATATCCCTAGACCCCATGTCTCCTCCATAACGTCACCCCACTGGGCAGCAGCTTCTATCCCAACTGGCAAAACCAGAGGTTTGGACTCTGGAGACAGGGTTCTTGGATTGAGAGATGTCATACACCAAACAAAATAGAATATTGCATACTGAATGCTGACCCCTCCAGTCTTATTCCTCACCTCAGCTCTCAGCACTGGGACACACAGACCTTCACTCTCCAGGGGAGAGTTTGGATGAGTGTTCTCTGGAGAATCTCCAGGTTCCCCAATGGGAGACTTTAGGAGTTGACATGAAGAGTTCCCCAACAAATGGCATGAACATATTATCCTATAGCAATGCTCGAAGTCGACAAGCCCCTCACACATCCTCAGTGATTTCAATAACCTTATTAGTTCTTCACTCTTAAATATGAGAAGACAGCCAAGGATTAGCAGACATGCAAGGAAGGTCTCTACAGAAAAGACAGGGTTCAAAACAAAAAAAAAGGCAGCATGAGGAAACAGAGATCACGAAGGGAGAAGAAAATTTCAAGAGAATAAAATTTATTTTTCAGAAAGTGAAGAAAATGTCACACACATGAAAACAGAACAGAATGCTTTGTAAAACAAAACTATTTATAGATGAAAAGAAGAAAATTAAGATGATAACAAATGAAAACTCAATAGACAGGTTGGAAATTAAAGTTGAAGATTTCTTCAATTGCCTGAAAAGACAGCAAAAGAATAAAGAGGTGGAAAACAGGAGAGAAAATCTAAGGAAATTAGAGGACTGGTCTAGAAATTACAACACCCAAACAATAGGAGTTCTGGAAAGAAAAACTGACACTAACAGAGAAAAGCAAATATCGGCTGATTGAAAGAACATAACGATTACTCAGTACTATAGATGAAAACAGACACACGAAAAAATTGCCATGAAATTTAGAATCCTGGCAGAAAATAAAAGAGTCTACAAGTTTCAGGGAGAAAGAAAGAAAAAAGAAGGTCAGATACAAAATATCAAGAAGAATTTTTAGCCTTCTAACAGCAATGCTGGAAGATAGCATAAAATAGAGCAATGTCTTCAAACTTCTGAAGAAAATTGTTTTTGACCTAGATTTTCTTCATGCAAGGCATCAAGTGAGAAGAGAGGATAAAGACCTCTACGGATACTCAGTGTGCATGCATTTCTCATGGATCCATTTTTCCTAGGCTACTGCAAGCTGAGAGCCACAAAAGTGAGTTAGTGACAAAAAGAGGGAATTGTATGTGATCCTACACAGGACTAGAGCAGAGGGATGATGTGGTGACGTGAACTGACAACCGGACCCCAGGCACACAGACCAGTCCTTCCGGAAGGGACAAGCCTGGCTGGTGTGGCTCAGTAGCTGAGTGTCGACCTATGAACCAGGAGATCACGGTTAGATTCCCGATCAGGGCACATGCCCGGGTTGCAAGCTCAATCCCCAATGGGGGTGTGCAGGAGGCAGCCAATCAATGATTCTTTCTCATCATTGATGTTTCTATCTCTCTCCCTCTCCCTTCCACTCTGAAATCAATAAAAATATTTTTTTAAATAGAGAAGGACATAGTGAAGGCCACCACTGCCTCAGGCTTTCACTCTGATAGACTGTTGGAGACTGTGCTCCCTCAAACAGTGGAGTAAATCAAGAAAGGAGATCCACCTCAGAAGAAAGGCAAAGGAAAGTTCTAGAAATCCCAACATGACAGGTGTGCACCAGGCCTAGAGAAAAGTCCAGATGAAAAGAAAATGGACGTCTCCAGGAGGGATATCGCCAAGAAAAGAGTGGTCGAACGAACAGGTTACAGATGCTATCAGCCTTGTGGAAAGAGCACTGTGAGCCTATAAAAGATACAGGGGAAATCTGTGGGAAGTCCAAAGAACACTAAGGAGATGAGAAATAAGACTGATATTAACTTCATAAAAATAAAAAGTTCAGCTGTTCATAGAATTTGCATAGGCAAAATAGGGAAAATACTAACAACTGATGTAACCAAAAATTGCAATAAAATTATATTGGGCAAAAGGGGGAGTGGAAGCAGTGGATATAGTTATGTAAGAAAACTAAATCTTTATCTATTTTAATAGGAAGTTAAGACATCATGAATAAAATTGATGAAACAAAAGATAACAGCATACACATTATTTAGAAATGTAGAGATGTATATATGCCAAAAGAAAAAGCTAAACTATAAAAAGTGATTTCTTTCGGAAGTGGGACTGAGGAGGTAGGGTGGGTAGAATTTGTTCCCACAGAAATTAAGAAACCAGCACACAAGTAAATACGTACAAGGATGTTTTTGTCTGCAGTGTTTGTAGAGACCCAAAACTGAAAATAACCTAAATGTTCACCAATATGGCTGAATAAATTATAGGACAGCCATACCATGGAATTTACTTAGCTATTTTTTAAAAAAAATAAGTTAAATTGACATCTACTTATCTTGAAGGATATCCTTAATGTACTATTAAAAGAGAAAGACAAGTTGTAAAGTAATGCATATGGTATGTTTGATTTTTTTTGCAAACAATAAGACACTGTTATTTAATTACTATGAATATACATCTACATGTATTTATATGAAGAACTTGGAGAAACACTTTGCATATGATCACCTTAGAGGGTTATGAATGAAAAGGATAAGGGAAATCAAGAAAAAAAATAGACCACAGAAAAATAGAGACATGGGTGATACGAAGGTTAAGAGATATGAAGAAGAGAATCACAAGATCTACTATACATATAACAGAGGACTGAGGAAGACAAAATAAAGAGATCCAGGGAGAGACAATGTTCAGAGACTACAACTGAGAATTTTTCAGAATTGATGAATACTGGGAATCCTTAGATTCAAGAGGCATACTGAATCCCAAACAAGACTGTGGTGAAACTACAAATCATCAAAGACAAAAACAAAGAGAAAAAATATTTAAAGTAATTAGAGAGAAAAATCATATATATCTCTAAATGAATGACAGACTGACACTAACAATACATCATAATAGGCATCAAAAGGCAATGAAATAATACTTTCATATGCCCAGGGAAAAAAATATCTAGGTAAAATTCTATACCTAGAAAATGATTACTCAACACTGAGGGTGAATTAAAGATATTTTCAGATGGAGACAGAGAGAAATCATTTAAGACTCCCAAATCCTTGATGAAATAACTACTCAAGGATGCACTTCTGTAAGAAGGAATCTGAACTAAGGAGGGAGGAGCAGAACCCAAGAAGCCACATCATAACATTTATTGGGGGCTTACCCTGTACTTGACTGCACAGCAGCACCATTCTAAGTGATTCACAACTAAAACGGGATTCAAGGGTAGCCAGTTTGGTTCCTGATTTCATACTCTCAACCACAATGCAAATAAAATGACATCTATTTTGAAACATTTAAAAAAGTAGATTTGTAAAAAAAAATTGTATGGGAACAAAAAAAACAAAATGATAGATGATAAAATATTCAATAGTGTCATCTCAAGAGAGAAAAGCTAGGCTAAAGTGTTCTAAGGAGTCTGCATTATTTTGTTCGGGTAGCAAACAGAGAACAGATAAACTTAATTTTGGACTTTGTTATTCAAATATAATTTTTAAGAATTAAGGGTAACAGCTACAATAACAGAACAAAACATACGTTGCAAAGCAAGTAGAAAACAGTAATAGATTTTTAAACAGTATGACTATATTTGTTGTGCCTGGGAGGTAAGGTGAGGGAGAAACCTTAGCAGGAAGAAGGTGGAGGAAAGTCTGGAGTCCCTGGGAAGAGGCAGGAAGGTCCTGTAGAACCCATCACAGAATGAGAGACAGTTCTCAATACATCATTCCCTTTGTTTCTCCCCTGGGATTCTTGAGCTTCTCAGGGTTCTTCAGGATGATGTCATACACCACAGCACAAGTGTTGCAGATATACATGGCCATCGGCCAAGGTCCTGGAACCTCTGCCTCATCCAGCTTGCACACCAGCTTTTGATAATTGCGCACATGGGGCGGCTTGGCCACAGAAGCAAAGAGTAGGCACAAGGAAGGAAAAGCGAAATCAGCAGGAAAACTCAAGTAATCTAACAGAACACAGAATAGGAAGAAAAATGTAAGTACAGAGAAAGGATGGCATATATAAAACATTTGGATTCCTAATGACTTCCAAACATATGACTGACTGCTCAATGATATCACTGGTCCTAGCTGCAGGTGCTGCCAGAGGACCATGATCTCCTTGCCATTCAGTGGGCCACCAGGAGGACCTGTGCCTTCATCTTTCCCTTTTGTCTTTTCATCCTCATCTTCCTTTTTCTGTTTCTTCCGCTCCTCCTTCTCTTTCTCCTGGGGTGGGTCAGGCACCAGGACTTCAGGTTGCTCAGGTTGGCTTCATTGAGATCTAGCTCCTTTAAAAGCATCCAACTCAGAAAACTTCTTGGGGAAATAGCTCCCCACCAGGTTCTCTGTCTTTTACACAGCTCTTCAACGAAGACATTCACCTGGGCTTTTGGGCTTCAGGTTGTACCCTGAGTGTGGCCATGGCCAGGGGCCCTGGTACCACAGAAGCAAAGAGTAGGCACAAGGAAGGAAAAGCGAAATCAGCAGGAAAACTCAAGTAATCTAACAGAACACAGAATAGGAAGAAAAATGTAAGTACACAGAAAGGATGGCATATATAAAACATTTGGATTCCTAATGACTTCCAAACATATGACTAATCATAATAAATGTAAATGGCTTAAACTAATCTGTTAAAAGAAGTCCTCAGATTGAATTTTGTACAATTCCTGGTGCTTAAAAGAAAGAAGCCTAAAACATGTCACAGCAAGGATAAACATAAAATAATGTATTCAAATAATGTGTCCCTATAAGTAATAAATGTTCAATAAATATTTGTTTTAACTGAATGAATGAGTCTAATAAAATGGACTTTATAGTCAAAAATATTGGGGGGATAAAAAGGATCATTGCTTAATGAGAAAAAGATACTTTCACCAAGAATCATTCTGTATTTCTACCAATAAAGTGTCAAATATATATATGTGTGTGTGTATACATATATATATTTAATTATATGAAAGTAACAAATTCAAAAACTATAGTGAAAGATTTTAATACACATCTCTAAGAAATCAATAGACCAAGCTAAAATAATATGACAAAAAATAGATTTAAATAATGCATATTATAAACTTCATCTAATTGATATGAAAAGAGAATCCTCTACCCAATAAATAAAGAATACACATGAAATGTTTATAGAAATTGATCAGTTTCTAAGCCACAGAGCAAGTCTCAACAATTTCCAAAGAACTACTAACATTTAGACCACATTCATCGACCAAAAGACAATATAAGTTGAAATCGATAACAAAGCTACAAACCTGTTATATTTTGAAATTTCAAAAGCACACTAAGATGTTAATATGAAATCAAAATGAAAGTAACAAAGCATTTAGAACTGAACAATAATTAAAACCCTAGATTTCAGTAGAAGAAATGTTTAGCATTAAATACAATATCAGAAAACAAGAAAAGTGTTAAATTAAGAACATAAAGAGCAATAAAGTAAACTCAAAGACAACAGAAAATATCTTTTCCCACAAATGGATAATAAAGTTAACAACAAATCAGTAAGATAAAAACAAAGAAACGATATAGAGTAGGAACAAAATAAAGGTTGAGTCTTTCAAAAGACTGAAAAATTAAGTAGATATTCAACAAGAATGAAAAGGAGAAATAAAAGAAAGCACAAATAAACACCATTAGGCATGAAAAAGGGCCATAACTATGAATATAGTAAAGGGTTTTGTTTGGTTTTTAAGTATGAGTATTCTATTCTCTAAAGCAATAAATCTAAAAACAGATGATATGGAAAATCTCCTAGAAAAATGTTACCAAATTGACACACAAAAATAGAAAAAGATACAAAAACTCCTGAATGTATTTTCATAAATTCAGTCTAAAGCTAGATTCTAGCAATATGTTCATGCACTGCACAATGATGTTTCGGTCAATGGCAGACCACATAGTATAATGGAGCTGAAAAATTCCTATTGCCTAGTGACATCGTAACCATAGTAATGTCATAGCACAACACATTACTCACGTGTTTGTAGTGATGTAAGTATAAACAAACCTACTGCCCTGCTAGTTGTGTAAAGGTACAGCACACACAATTATGAAGAGTACATAACACTTGATGATATTAATAAATGACTATGTTACTTGTTTATGTATTTACGACACTATACTATTTAATCAATATTTTAGAGTGTATTCTTCCTACTTATATAAAAAAAAAACTTTGCTGGAAAACAGTATGCCGTGTAACACCAGCAGGAGCCTCATACTTCTCATGTTTACCTCATCTCTTCATTACATCATTTTCTCTAGCGCTTGATTTATCTCATGTTGGGTTTTTGTTTGTTTGTTAATTCTCACCCAAGGATATTTTTTCAATTTTTTAGAGAGAGTGGAAGGGAGCCAGGGGAAGAGAGAGAGAGAGTAGAAACATCAATTGGTTGCTTCCTGCATGCACCCAGACTGGGGCGGGGATCGAACTTGCAACCCAGGTGCGTGCCCTTGACCGGGAATCAAACCCATGACTTTTCGGTGTGCTGGCTGATGCTCTAATCACTGAGCAACACCAACCAGGGCTCTCATTTTTTTTCGTACAGTGACATGCTAATAGGTTTGTAGCACAGAAACAATAGGCTAGACCAGTGGTCGGCAAACCACGGCTCGTGAGCCACATGCGGCTCTTTGGCCCCTTGAGTGTGGTTCTTCCATAAAATACCACGTGCGGACGCGCACATACAGTGCGATTGAAACCTCGTGGCCCATGCGCAGAAGTCGGTATTTTGTGGAAGAGCCACACTCAAGGGGCCAAAGAGCCGCATGTGGCTCTCGAGCCGCAGTTTGCCGACCACTAGGCTAGACCATAGAGCCTAGGTGAGTAGTAGGCACATGTGTGCAAAGAACATGTGCATGTTGTAGCATTGTCCGTATTGTCAAAAAGTTAGAGGACAACTTCACTGTCTTTTACTTGATAGAATACTCCATAGCACGGAACATGGATGAAGCAGTGTACAGATATATCTTACATATAAAATGTAGAACACAAACCCAATGACATTATGAAGATGATGTTTTAAAACATTTTCAAATATAGCACATATTATCGATGGATACTATGAAATCCATGCATGGTAAGAACAAGCATCAAATTTAAACTGATGCTGTGAAGCTTGGAGAAGGGGCAATGGACCTGGGGTGCAAAGATCTGAAGCAAACATGGCATAAAGACGTGACAAGATGATGTAGGATACACATGGGCTTGCTACCTTATTCCTTATATTTCCTTGAAATATTTCATGATTAAAAAGTCACTGCATTTTGCACATTTTTAAGATGTCAGTGGATACCACCATTTGTTTTTCGGAGCCCCCAAGGCAGGTAGGGCAAGAGGTATTACTATCACTTGACAGATAGAGGTGGGAGGTGCAGGCACTTGGGCACATGGTTTATTGTCCGAGGGCTTACAGCCTCATCATGGGATTGTGACGCTCGCCCCTCTCATTCAGTAATTTTTGTAACAGGAAATGGGAACTTGATGCAACTTAGGGGAGGCGGGGGTGGAGGGGTGGAGACAACCTCTTCCCTTCTGGTGCAAACCACAGCTGAGGAAGAGCAATGACATAACTGGATAAAAAGGGAAGAAGCCAGGCTGCCCGGGTCATCTGACCGCTTCTCAATGAAGCTGTCACTTACTCGCGGAGGAGCTGACTATTCACTGTGCACCTGCTGAGGAGGAAGAAGTGGCCGGAGGAAGTGAGAAAATTGACCTCACTTCCAGCATCACTTCGCCTTCAGAACACAGCCTTCTATGAAGGAGGGATAGGCTGCTGGGGGGTATGGGACCTGTGATCCAGCCTGGGGTTGGTCCCTCACACACTCTGGTGTTTAGGTCTTTTTATTGAAATCTGAGGAGGTGGACGATGATCTCAAGGCCACTGAAATTCTAGGATCTATTTCCTTTCTGTTTTTTTTCAGGTTTCTTTTCTCTTTTAAAACCCAAGAGGCGCATCGGCATTTTATATCGACATGTGGTTTGAGGTTCAGCCCCTGGACGTGTCACAGCTACATTCTTTCCCCCTGGTGACATACACAAAATGCCTAGTCCTCACACCTGGTACCTGGCCATTGAAATAAATGCTACTCCTCTGCCCCACTCCCCAGCACCGTTCCCACTCTTGGGGTCCGCTGACTGTTAGGCACCAAGGTCAAAGTGATTGTAGATTTAACTAAACAAGTACCATGCTCCATCCCACCCTGGGAGTAATACACAGTGCGGGGAGCTGGGGCGGTCCTGATCGATAACGTATCCCCCAAAACAGCACACCATGCATAGTGTAGGCTGCGAATAAGAACTTCCTGCCAGTCGGAATTGCCGAATAATGGGGTGGGTAACCAAGGGAGGTTCTGGAATCTGCTCTGGAGATCTTTAAAAGCCCTACACAAGCTCTCATATCTGAGATGATTTTTTGCAATCCAGAGCACAGACAGACGGACCTGGTGCCTATCCTCCAGGCATCGGTCCTGCCTCTAGCGTTCCTCTGCTCTTCTCCACATTATACTGTACACCTCCTGCACATTTTCTTCCCCTTACTGCGGCCCCACCAGCTTGTTTTCACCCGATTCCTGCCTCCTCACACCTTTCCTTGTTGTTCTATGAAAAGCTGGTCAAAGGTCAGAGTTGCCCAATTACCCACACATAGTTTGCTGGTAGCATCAGATACCCAGGCAAAACACGCCCCTGTTCCTATTCCAGCCTCAACTCCAAAGCTGGTTGGAAACGCAGAAAATTAGCTGTTGCTAACAATCCGTTGTAAATGAAAATATGATCCCAGTAATTGATTTTAAATTGATTTTTAAAAGAATCCTTGGCCGCATTTCATTAAGAATACAGAGTTTCAAAAGCGTTCGTTCCAGGGATGGATTCCTTCCTAACTCCCCCCTCCCCCCCCATTCTTCTGGCTTAAACCCCAAATGGCCAGGATCCGAGTCTGAATAAACAGTGTGGGTGGTGACTGTTCCGTGAGGCCCAGCAGAGGATGCAATCACTTTCTTCCCCGGTTCAGCATTAAATCATGTGAAACTCGCCTGATTACTCCACGTACGTTTTCTCCGGTCACGGAGGGCAACAGAACATGTACTCTCTCTCCGCTTCTCAGGGAGGAACAAAATGAATTCTCCTAACTGCGAATGTTTAATTATGTATAAAGTTCATTGACCTCACAGGCGGCTGTCAGATGATCCAGTGGAGGCCTGTGAAAGGCATCCCAGGAATGCAGTGATGTGGGCAGAAACGGAGTGGATTCCTGCCACTGAACACTTCCAACAGGACGGAACCGCAGGGTCCAGAGCCTCCAGTGCAAACACACAGCACAGTCGCTCACTTCATCGCACCTAAGGGTTCCCGGGCCTTCCAAAGGGGTCCTCGTAAATGAGAAACTCGGGGAAAGTCCTGTGGGGATGGGGCTGGCGGCGGGGCACAGTGTGGAATTCTGTCTGCTGGTGACAGCCCGGCTGCTGCAAATGGACACATTCGCAATGTCCTTTCCCCATGTGAGGGGCGATGCTCTCTCACTTCCCTGCTGCTGGCATGAAAAGACAAGGATGAAGCAATCTCATTCATAAATACACGTGGGGCTGGAAGGAGACAGCGGAGGTTGTGTTTATGGAGACAGTTTTGATGGAATACAGCACACACGTGTATGCAGGGACTCCACCTTTTTGTCAGTAAAAGGTGTATTTTTCATGCACAAGGGCTGGGTTTTCCTCTTCGGGCAGAGGGAGGGAAGGGGACGAGCAAGGTGAGCTTCCAGGACACGTCTCCCTCATGGAGTCTCTCTCTGGGGCAGCCCCAGGCGATTGTGAAAGCACAGCAGTGAGGAAGCATTTGAAAACAGGCTGGTTTGGGCTTCTTCCTAACAGGAGGCTGGAGCCCCAGGGCACACACAGTCGGTAGCTCACTTCCAGGCCTCTCCTACTCAGAGGGCGAAACTGTGAAATATTTGGGCTTTGTGCTTCCTAAGATATGAAAATGACCTGTGGGGGAGGGTCCAATCTTATTTTCTTTTGATAGCTTTCTCGCCAAACACACACACTTTATCAGTCAAAGTATTACACTTTCAGTGGATAAAACATCACAAGGCCATTTTCTAAAACCAAACTAAGCTGCATTGGCTCCGGCATGTTATCATTAGGAAGATAGAGAAGGGGCGGCTGGAATTTGGCCAACACTTTTGATCCTCTGATGGGAGGAGAATGAAAAGAGTCTCACTTGTTTCATTTGTAGACAAACCTGAAAATCTGAGGGGTCTTTACCAAAACTAGCCACCTAGACTTTCAATGCACAATATCCACCTGCATTCAATCCTTATTACTTCAAGGGATATTTAGAAAACACAAATAATGAAGTAGGCGCTATGGGCGATACAGAAATCCAAAAGGCATGAGCCCTGCCCTCCAGCAGGTCATGAGCAACTAGGCGGACATGAATCCCAACTGGGGGATTCCAGAAGGCTTCCTGCATGGACTCGCCCCAGGGGGAGGTGACATTTGACCTGAACCTTTACTAAAAGCTCCATGCACACTTGTACACTGCAGCATTCTGGACAGGAAACAGCTAGAACTGTCACTGAACCGTGCTTCTTCATGTCTGGGGTGCTATAATTTTACCTTGTTTTTAATCCAGCTGATATTTGAGGGGTTTCCTGTCCCGATTCCTTTTTTGAGACCTCGACCATTGTCGACATAAGAAACACCCAACCCTGTGTAAGAGTTTATTTGAGCCAAACTGACGACATATGCCAAGGAGCAAGATCTCAAATGCTCCTGAGAATAACAATTTTGCAGTTTCTTTTATGCATTTGAAATTAAGGAGGGAATGTAAGAAGACTACATGAAGGTGGCAGAGAAAAGCAAAGCAGGAATTAGATTACAGGATAGTTGGCAAGATTATGTGTTCTTTTGAGGGTGGTCACGCTCTAGAACAGCGATTCTCAACCTGTGGGTCGCGACCCCTTTGGGGTCGAACGACCCTTTCACAGGGGTCGCCTAAGACCATCGGAAAACACATATATAATTACATATTGTTTTGTGATTAATCACTAGGCTTTAATTATGTTTAATTTGTAACAATGAAATTGGGGGTCACCACAACATGAGGAATTGTATTAAAGGGTCGCGGCATTAGGAAGGTTGAGAACCACTGCTCTAGAAGGAGGGGTCTGAAAAAGAGGCATTTCAAGTGTGTGAACCCAGATGCACAGAAACAATGGACAGAACTTGCTTGAGGCAAAGATATACCTTTTACTAAAAAAGTTACACTATGACCTGCCCAATTCGAAATTTATGATCTGATCACCCTGTGAGGTTACTTTCCTTCAAACAGTTTTTTCCCCATCCACAATATTTAATATCACTCTGTTCAGTGAACAGTCTGTAAAAAGAAAAGGAATTCCCTGTCTTTCCCACCCTGAAGTAGGAAGCCTTCCTTCAAACCTTTAAACTTTTTCTAGAAATATGATTATCCCTATAGTTACAGGGGAAATAAGCTTCCAGATAAAGAAATTTGGATGCTAAGTAATATCCTCAATCACTTCCACCCTTTGGGTACTACAATTTATAAAATTCCATGAAGGAAATGACTCTCATTTCTCATGAAGTTCCCACGGGGAAATCACCGTGAGCCACAGTTATGAAAGTGATATCCTTTTGCTTAACCCAAATCCTCCCCTTTTTCAAGGGCCTTCGCCATCTCTGCACAGCAAGTCAGTTCTTTCTCGTCTGGAATATGTGTTGCAGGCCAGGTGGCAATGTGAGGACATGACTTGTCTCTG
Organism: Myotis lucifugus; assembly: GCF_000147115.1. NCBI lineage: Eukaryota > Metazoa > Chordata > Mammalia > Chiroptera > Vespertilionidae > Myotis > Myotis lucifugus. The sequence goes on from NW_005871084.1 coordinate 5,956,749, forward strand.
TTACGTTCTAAGTTCTTGGACAATAGGAACTTTATTCAACTTGATATTCCCCAGAGTGCTATTAAAAGAATAAATAAATGAGTGAGTAAATAAATATTATGGAGACATCTAGGACAGGGGTCGGAAACTTCTGAGTAAAGATCTGGATAGTAAATATTTTAAGGTATACAGTCTTTATCATAACTCCTCAACTCTGCTGTTGTAATCGGAAAACAGCCACAGACAATCCATAAACAAATGGGCATGGCTGTGTTGCAATAAAACTTTACTTACAAATATAAGTGACAAGGCAGATTTGCTCCACAGGCCATAGTTCTCTGACCCCTGATCTATGGTGTTTATTTTTGCCATAAATCTCAGTATATTCTCTAAATTTTCATATGGCACCTGTGCTTTTCAATAATTAGATAAAGTGCAGAGTATGTAAACATTCAAGAGTTGTTGTTTTTAGCTCCACATGAATGAATTCACTAACACACACACACACACAACAGAAAAACACATACAGAAATCAGCTATTACTCTAAGTGTATGTCACAGTCACTTATTTTGTACATCATATTCCTTTAAAAGGAACAATTCTTATCCTCAAAAATGAGGATAGTCGTTTTGCCATTTACATCATCATTATTACATACACTTGATACAAGATCTCAGAGCTATTGGGGGAAGAAAGGGTTTGGGGCTGGGGCCCTTTCCTGGAAAGAGGGAATGAACGCCCCACTCCCACCTCACACATGCTGTCTACCAGATCATTGGGTCTCTGACTTTAAGTTCTTTCCAAAGGTTATTAATGCAGAGTGGGGTACTCCTCTCTCTTGATGACCCTTTGGAAAACATCCAGCTACAGAAAGCACAACAGAATCTCAAAAGCCCAGCAAACACACAGAGAAGTAAAGGGCAGCTACGAGAATTTGATGAAAACAAGATGTCCCAGCCTGTCACCCTGAGCTGATTAAAGAGTGCCCCGCCCAGCATTACCGGTCCCCTCACTATCGGGCTACCTTTTGTTTAAACTACAGTTTTTTAAAAAGGGGATAGATTTGAATTGTGGTGAAAACACAAAGGATGCAAAGTCCTAAGGTTAATTGATTGGTTTGGGAAAATTTAACTTGTCCTTTCAGGTATGAGGAAATGCACAGCAAACGATATACAGATGAGCTAGTCTTAGGTGGAGATCTTCAAACTGCGTCAGTCGTCCCCAGGGAGTCATGCAAGAGTTCTAGAGATTTCTTGTAAAAAAGGTAAAAAATGAACTTTGAGCATTTCCAATTTGGCAACTTCTCCTCAACACCGTGACGAGGTACAAAAAAGCAAGAAGGCTTCTGTGCCTTAAGAAAACAAGAAACCATTGAAGGTACCACTGGGTAATCAAAAGGCAAGAGTTCAGATCTACCACATTCAACCTATAGGACTTGAGGCAAATCATCAGACTTTAATGTAACCTGTCCTCATTTTTAACATGCATTGTGGAGAAATCTGGAAATCAGAGTACATACTGTCTATGGCCCAATTTATCTCCACAAATGTTCAGAGCTCATCATGTGTCAGCGCTGGACAGTGGGACATGGAGATGCCACAGATTCTGAGCGCTAAGAGCAGGTGATCACTCTAGTGCCCAACCATCCTCAGTCCCTCTTTTCTGTTTATTGAATTTCCTCCCCTTTGCCTTGTCACAATCCCTTATCATCAGTCACTCCTCATTGCAACATTCCCTCCTCCTCATTGTTCAGAACAGCCCTAGCAAACAGGCACCGTGTACATGAAGCGATATAATTGACACCAATTTAATTCATATTTGATAAACTTCCAAATGGCTTAAAACAAGTGGCAATAGAGGATAAGAATCTTATTGAAATCTTGGGTTGGGGTAAGACGTATAAAAATAAAGACAGGAGTTAAAAAGAAGAATAGACAATGAAAGAAAAGTATAAAGCTAGAGAGTAAAATTTCCAGAAAGGCTGTCTACAATCATTTAGGACCACTTCCTCCACCTCAGTCTTCAGGGAACATGGATTGGATCACCTATGCGCTTCAAGGGAAAAATCACTGACTGTGAAGTACACATGTGTCAGCATCCCCCTGAGAAGTCTAGGTGAGGAGGTATCAAGAAACAGCATATCCACAGAGAATACCTGATCTCCATTTTCTTTAGCCTTGTACAAACCTGAAAAATGACTCACGAGAAAAAATAATGCACAAATCAAGAGACTTATTCAACACATTTTAAGTTGAATCGATCTCAACAAAGATGCCTACATCACTTCTGAGACTTCATGAGACCATTATCTGCTCCTTCCTTCTGGTTTCCAGCTTCTTTAATACCAAAAACTGCTACTCAAAATACATAATCTTTGAAGGGTCCGCCTCAAGATTTCCAGAGGTTTTGTGGAGCAAAGTTAATGGGCTCATCTGAACCCATGTGTCTGGAACAATACCAACAAAATGCCTTTTAAATCAGCCATTCTAAAGTTAGCGTCTACGGAATGCTACTTCAGCATCAAGGAACGGGACCCTCTGCGTTTATTTCATCAGTCCCTGGCAGCATTCTGGGCACAACGAACAGAAAATCGCGAGGAAAGAAAACTTTCAGAGCCTGCTTTGGGCCCCTTCGCATTCCTTTTTTAAGCATTACAAGACCGATCCTGGGCCCCAGATGCAGCTTTTGGATGTCAGATGCCGCAGGCAGATGTTTTTCCTTAAACCCGCTGTCTCTCTCAATCTGTTTATAGCTGTTTCCCTTTTACTTGCACCTCAAGTTCTTCCTGCTCACTGCACGTCCTAAAGGTTTCTTCCCTCCACACACACAGGGGCATTTTTCTATCATTTGTTCTCCTTTCTATAAGGCATGCATGCACCCACTCATCGGGTAACCTGTCCACCCATCACCGAGGTGTTTTCTTCCTCGGCCATCTTCAAGAAGTATTGTAATAAAAGTCCCATATAGATTAATTCCCCAGCCCTAGACAGTTTGGCTCAGTGGATAGAGCGTCAACCTGTGGACTGAAGGGTCCCAGGTTCTATTCAGATCAAGGCACGTGCCCGGGTTGCAGGCTTGATTCCCAGTAGGGGGCATGCAGGAGGCAGCCAATCAATGATTCTCTCTCATCACTGATGTTTCTATCTCTCTCTCCCTCTCTCTTTCTCTCTGAAATCAATAAAAATATATTTTTAGATTAAGTCCCCAAAGGTGGTGGCAACAGACAGTGTTCGGTTTTCCTAAGAAGGAAATACTGAGGTCACATGACTGGTATTATTAGCCTCTTAAATCTACTGGGTATCAACTGCTGGGTTCCCATGATGAGGTCAGAGCTCTTTATTCACACCTGCATGTCTTTGTTCTGGGCTTGGGGGTGTTCCTCAAACAAGTCAGACTAAGGCTCTTCATTGTAAGTCAATTACACACTCCATGGCAGCCAAACCAAGCAGTAGATTTAAGACACGTATCCAACTGCACTATCAAACAGAATATGACCTAGATGAGAAGCAGGATGACAGGTGTGGCTATTTCTCATCCACGAAGGTGCCAGGGGACCGGGGAGTTTCCTGATGGTGATGAAATAGTTCTGTATCCTGGTGGCAGATTTTGCTCACCAAAAATCATCCCCAAAATCACCTCTCATGGCTTCTCCTCATCTTATAAATCTGGGAGCAAAGCAACATCTCCTATGACACTCCTGTTGCAATTCCTATGCCCCCTCCCCAGTTAGCAGACATCACCCTCGGGTCTCCCACCACCTTACTTCCTGGCTTACTTATTTATCATCTGTGTCTCTGCATTCACATATGAGCTCCATGAGCAGCTCGTCCCTGCTGACCAGTGTGTCCCCAGCACTGAGGACAGTGCAGTGTTTGTTGACTGAATGACTGAAGAAATGAGTGAAACATGTCCAAAGCAATGGCCTGTTACCATACTAGGCAATTCTCAAACACATAGATCACCATGAAATGATGCAGATCATTACGAGATGACAAGTGTGTCAAGATCGTCTTATGTTTGGCTAAGGGAACACACACGATAAAAATTTGAGTGGTGTCTTTAATGCTAGCAAGAGTTATGAGAATCCCAATGAAAAGGCCTAATTCTTATTGAATTTTCTGAGGTAGAAAGACCAGCAGGTAAGTAGATAGCTGGGAAGATAGGAACAAACGTAGACATCCAAATACACATGCCCATTTCCTCATCTCCAAAGATGTAATGGGATCTTGGTAGTACTTCCAAGTCATCCTGCAATGAATGGGAGTCCTCTATGAGCACAGAGGCAGAAAAGCACCAGGGAGACAGGTATGGCAGACACAGGTAAGCAGAGAGAAGAAAGAGCCCCTGTGTGACGCTGACAGGGAGTGGAATGATGTCATCACCTTCACCATGCGGTTTCACAAGGGCTGTGAGAGGTCAGAGTGAGGGCTGCCCTTTCCACCAAGTCACCAGACTAGACCTCACCTCCAGGCTGCTGAGACCTAACAGTCTACTGACCTATTCTTGAACCCACTGCTTCATGGTACCATGGACTCCCAGAAGGTCAGGTCTGGAAGTGTTCTTAGAAATAATCCTACAGTAAAGGTCAGCCCTGAAATGGGGTCTGTCTTCCCCGAAACAAGTCACATCACCGTTCAAAACAGGCGAGGCTTCGGACAACCCACCAGACATCAGAAGGAAATTCTTAGCGGGCTGTGCTTTTAGATGTGGTGAAATGTTTTAAATAAATGGCTAACCTTACATGTATCTGCTTTAGGGAGGGGGGGGAAACTCCCCCAAAAGACCTCTTAAAATCCCCGGAATAAGAACAAGGACGCCAGTGACCCCCTGACTCTGAAAGTATACTCGGAGCCAAGCAGCCTGAAGTGAGTCTTCTGATACCAAAGTCAGCCGTGCTCCCTGACTCCCCTTCATTTCACGCTTCTCTTAAAAGAAAACAGGCCGGACTGTTTCAGTAAATAACAAAAGGTCAGAGAAATGCTACTCACAACATGAGCAAAATAACGGCACAACCTGCCAAAACGTTTCCTAAGGCCTAACAGGCGGAAAAAGCCAGCGGTGCAACAGCGCACAGATCTGACTGATGAGGAGAAAGGTTCGTCCCCATAATATCTGCCCTAAGCAAAACCTGCTCATATCTCATCAATAAGAAATTCAAATATAGATTCCACCAGCAGGTTCAACCAGCACTTCACTATCACGCCCCTCATAAAGAAGCGGGGTGCCTACGTGTGTGGTGTGTTGTTTTAGGCTCCTCTCCATAGGTTATATTTTGGCTGTAGAGCTGAGTGTCAGTGGGGTGGGGAAACGATGTCCTCAGAGCTCAAGCTCAGTCAATTCTGTAAAATCTCCTCCTGGATGAAAGGTCCAGCTGGTTTCACTCCAACCACCTGATGGTGGGCCCTGCATGTGTGGATCACCTTCCGAATTTCTCTGAGGTGAACAGGATGCAAATAGCATGATAAGGGCTTGAGAGAGAGAAGAAGAAGAAAAAAAAAAACAACAAAAAAACATCCAGGGCAGAAACCAGCTCTCTTCACCACAGGATACTGCCCCAGCTGATGCTGCCGGATGTCATCTCCCTGGGCATCCCTGTTCTTAGCCGCACAGACAACGCCCCACACGAAGCCTCGTGGGCAGACTTGTTGCAATGACTGCTCTTATTCATCTCTGGCTTTACAGGGCCTTACAAGTAGTCGGCGCCCAGCACCTTCAGTGGGTTGACTCAATGGCGTCCATATTGTACCACATTCCTGGTTTAAAACTACAGGGCAGCATATTTGCAAAATAACTCCCAGGAAATACTAGCCCGGCAAGATGTTACTTGGGTGCAACATAATTCTGATTCCATGATGAAATACACTCGGGAAATGCTTCATACAATTAGGTCCCCCCCATTCCGGAATCGTAATGCATCTGAGAGTAGGAGAGATTCTGAGAAGGCCTGCGGGAAAGAAACCTGTTGAAGTTAGCATTTCCCAAGTGATTTCAGAAACCTTTTATCAATGAATACCTGTCAGCATCTTAAAGAACTAGTGTTTGGTAGAGGACACAGTCAGGAAAGCTACCTTAGAGTAATTTCTGATACATGGCCAATCATATGTACTCTGTCCTTTTAAGTCCAATTCATTCTTTCTTCATGCTATGTAATTGTGGTCGGTACTGCCCACATAACACCCTATTATTAGTTTCTTATTCTTTAACTTATTGCTTCATAATATCACAGACTTTCAGAATATCAGATCTGGAAATGCTCTTAGAGATAATGACAAGGTAAAGGTCAACCCTGAATTTAACAGAATTGTTAACCAAAGCCCCCTCAATGAAGGGACTGGCCTAGGATGTCACAATACAATGCATTTGGCTCCCTAAGGGCAAGGGTGTTTTCAAGCTCCTATGCTCTGTCTCCCCACCCACACTGTAGACAGGGGTGACAGCAGTGGGTCCCCAGTGGGCAAGAGAAGGGACAGGATGAGAAGAGAAGCCACTTGAACGCCCACTGACGGCCATGCACTTGCACCCCCATCCTCTCACTTAATTCTTACACAACTCCGTGGGTTGGTATTTGAAAGATGAGGAAGCTCAAGGCCACACAGTAAGCAAGTAGCTGAGCCAGGATTTGAGCCAAGAATAGTTTGACTCCAAAACACATACTCCTGCTAGTATATGAAACTCCTTCCACAAAGTGGCCCTCAATAAAAGCACGTTGAATTACATATTAAACCAGGAATTTGCATATCTGAAATTAGAGGCAGAGACTCTTGCAGCTAAGGCTGCAAGGACGCACATAAAGCGAGCCTTTGTTTTCTATCAAAATCTTCTATCATCTGTGAATATAAAGAAGATAGGGCATTTTTTAACTCACTGGTAATGAAGTGAGTTTTTAATTAATGAAAGTTGAATCAAGTTAATCAAGTAATGAGAACAAAATTCTGGTTTTATTGAATATCACAAATAATATGATCATTTAATGTTAGAATTTATTGGCTTCTTTCAAGTGTCGATTCACTTGGTTATGGTTCACAAAATCTGTGATGGGCACAAGTCCAGTTAATATGATGATGATGGTGGTGAGTGGTATATTTTCACTTTATAAAAAAAACACACATATACTATCTAAAATTGCTGTAGTCCCAATAAAAAAAGGAAATTTTCTCCAGATTTAATCAACTGATGAACTCTGAGAGTGTTCTTTTTCATATTCATCTTATATTTATTTAAATCCAAATTTAAAAATTCAAACCCCTTTATTTAATTTTTGAGGTATTTTGAACATTAGTTAAGTGATTTAATCAACTTACTGGTAGATTAACTGTCTTTTGAAGAATTTCTGAAGCAACATGTGGTCCACACATCCAAGTAAAATATTAAAATATTAAAAATGACAACAATAAACCAACAACAAGTAATAGTAGTCACAACTCCATGAGTAATCAATTGAAAAACAAACAAACCTGGTTTGGGGAGATTTATAGTGCTCTTTAAAATAATTAATGTGCAATCCAGCTTGGATACCATAGACTTTCAATATTGGCAGGAGGGGATATTTTTAACGTTAGTATTTAAAAGTCAACCATGGCCAAACCGGTTTGGCTCAGTGGATAGAGCGTCGGCCTGCGGACTGAAGGGTCCCAGGTTCGATTCCGGTCAAGGGCATGTACATGGGTTGCGGGCACATCCCCAGTGGGGAGTGTGCAGGAGGCAGCTGATCGATGTTTCTCATCGATGTTTCTAACTCTCTATCCCTCTCCCTTCCTCTCTGTGGAAAATCAATAAAATATATTTTAAAAAAAAGTCAACCATGATTGTGCAGCCTTAAGAGAAAGAATGACCAAGGATGCCATTCTATATTTAAATGTCATTTTATATTTGAACGTCATTTTTTAGTCAGTGTTAGGTAGTGAATTTTAGCAATAGGTTTACCCCATCTGGAAATTAAAAACAAAACCAGTTACAAGGGTGAATTTATGTCTACCAACTTTTTTTTTTCTGAAATCGGAGTAATGCCAATTTTCCTAATACTTCAAAAAAATCAATAACATCTTTGTCCACTAAGATTATTAGATACAATGACATAAAAGTTCACAAGGAAACAGAGCTTATTAAACCTTGATCATCAGTGTTATGGTTTTTCAACAGAAAATTTACTTTCAAGTGAACTGACAACTGCTACTTGACAGGCTCACTTGCTTCATGAACATCCCAAACCCCCTTTATTTGCTCCCTTTCTGCATATGTCCTCATGTCTTAGTGGAGGAGTTCCTATAAGAAATAGCATTTGCCGTGTGGCTCAGTGGTTAAGCATCAACCTATGAACCAGCAGGTCATTGTTTGATTCCTGGTCGGGGCATATGCCCAGGTTGCAGGCTTGATCCCCAGTGTGGGCATGCAGGAGGCAGCCAGTCAGAGATTCTCTCTCATCATTGATGTTTCTATCTCTTTCTCTATCCATCTCCCTTTCTCTCTAAAATAAAAAAAAAGTATATATTTAAAAAAAATTTTTTTAAAGAAATAGTCTTTCAATTCCTCCCATATCCAAGTAAACTGACAGGGTCAGCTCTGCACAGGTTCTGCAGAGAAAAAGCCACCAAATCTATACCTGGGACAGAATAAGTAGCAGCAGAAATTAAGAAGGAAGCAGAAAAGGCAAATAATTAGCTTCCTAGCACCTGCTATTCCAGACCTGATTTTTTTAAAGTGAATGTATAGACAACAGATACCACCTCCATAAACAAAAACCTATTTTAACGGTGAATGGAATGATTCCTGCAATGAACAGTCTGAATTCCCTCCTCGTTTTCCAAAATAATAGCTGCCGCTTACAGAGTCTGTAGTGCATGCCAGGTACTGTTCTAAGAACTTGGTTCATGTTAACTCGCGACAACACTTATAAGGAAGGTGCTTTGTAATATGCACATTGCAGATGAGCAAAAGGAAGCATCGAGAACCAGGGAGGAAAGGGCAGAGATAAAGTCTGAATCCAGAAGCCTGGTTTGGGTCCATGCTGCTAAGACCTGACACTCTACTGACCAATTAGGAAGTTCACTGGGTTTACTATTCTGACACGTTTGGATAAGAGGATGGTCAAGGCAGTTAATAGCAGGTTCCCATATAAGAAAATATTTCAACACTCAGAAAAGGGTTAAAATAGTCTGTGATTCTGCCACTGGAGCACAGAACCAGAGAGACCTCCCCAGGAGCTGTCTGTGGGCTATTTCAAAACATCAGTGGCCAGGGTGAACCCCTCCTTCAGCACATGATCCATTTATAGTGTCAATTGGGGAAGAAAACTATTTGAGGTGGACAGTAGAGACCTCTAGGATTCTTTCTTTCACACTCCAGATACGAATAATTTAATTGCTGAAGTTAAAGACTTGTCTGTTTTTTAGGAAAATGAGATTTTTATTTGGGATTCCCCAGTATATTAGAAAGATGATTCTTAGTATAATTGTGGGCAAGAAGGAAATAATATACATATTTGTGGCTATGAGCAGCTAACCAGAAAAAAAAAAGGGGGAAAGAAACTGTCTGGACTTGCACAGCTCCAAAAACGGCTGGATGTTTGCTTTTTTTCCACACGAGTAAGCACTTCTTTCTTATCTGGGAGGATTCGTTTCCCACCTGTGTCTTTGACGTTCATGAAATGCATATAAAGTGACTGTTTATTTTCCACCCACGGAAAGCTGAAGTTATTCTTTCTCTGGGCTTTACTTTTCGGACTCACAATTTGTTTGGCAAGCTTCGGCGTGAGAGAAAGCTTCCTTTTATGTACAGCAGACTCCCGACTACTTAGAATGTTTGTTTGGGAGTTAAAGGGATGCCTGGTGTTTTTCTGTTTTATAACAATTACCATGTACAACATGACCGGACAAAAACCCAAATGTGCTCCAACTGAATTCCATCTTCCTTGTGAGTACTCCTCCCCATGGGCACCATGATTATCGACGCCAGATTTTTTTTTAAGTTCAACGTGATTGCTTATATGATCAATTAATGCATATATTCCAAATATGGGTCCTGGAACACATGCAGTCTGTTGCAGTCTGAACCTTTGAGTTGTGCTGTCCTTATACTTCACACTGAGTGTTAGATTTTAACTCGAGTGAAGATTGGATCTTCGAGAGGACTGCCACGGGCACCATCCTGATGGCACAGGATGGCACACTCCCTGTATCAGAGCAAAAACCACTGGATGGGAACAAAAAGACAGCAAGGCAAGAGGTCTTCCGAAGGTCAAGGGGAATCAGGACAGAGATGAATGGAGAAGGGGCGGGATGCCAAGCTAAAGAACACGGGCCCTACCTGGACCTGGATCTGGTCCAAGGTAGGGACCCCCGCTGTGAAGTGCGTAGACCTAAGGAGCCTAGGGTTGCAAGTCTGATTCCTTGGAAGAGCACCTAGAAGAATCAAGCACAGGGAAGGTCTGGTCTGATCCCCTGCATTTGGCAGTCAAGATCATTTTCCCCATTTTACTGATAACACAGCTGAGGTCCAACAGAGCTAAACGATGCAAAGCTAGAGCAGTATAAGGCCAGCGCCTTTTCCAGCTCCAGAAATGAGAGCCAGAACTTTTCTGGGTCTCATGTTATGTGTCACCAATGAAACAGGGTGGCACTGTGGACAGCTCCATCCAGAGCATGACTTCTAATAAACAGAGCAAACTCCGCAATGCTGCGGGTTCAGAGCCCCTTCCTCCTCCACCGAAACGGGACTGTGCCCAGGAGCACGACAGCCATCTACCTCCACGGCTTGGAGCACAGAGACCTCGAGGGACACAACTCTCTGTGCCTCTAATAGGAAAGCCAGGTTTGACTCATTGGACCATTCCGTTCTTCAAAACCTGACGTGGCCTAGTGTGAATCTTGAAAGTCGAGAATGTGGATCCAGAGAGACGCCACTTACTAGCCAGGATAGGTGACGTGGCTCTAAGAAACTGACTTCCTTTTCTCACTTTGCAACTCACTTGCTGAGTAAACTTAGGCTACCCACGCCTAGCTTCCCCCTGCATAAAAAATCGGGAAAACAAAATCTAACGACCTCTCAGGGGTAGTATGAAGAGGGCCCAATTGATGTTTTAAACCACATGGTCCTAGGACAGTGCGTGTGCTCTACATGATCATCCATTAAAACCGTCTGTGGTTGGTTATGGACACACACACCGATATTTCTTACCAAAAAAAAAAGGGCAAGGAATTAATTCTGTTTTTGTTTGGGGGTAATTTCACAAAATGTCATATTAAAACATTAACATTCTGAAGCCTAAATTCCATTGAATGTAGCAAAAGAACATAATAAAACTTGGTAACGGCAATATCCCAATCTGCAAGTTCCTTAAGGAGATGAATAAATTAACCAGATGGTTAATTAATCAAGTATATTTGATGGGACAAATACAGTCACTCATCTCATTCTGTTTTAAATTTAGTTTGAGAATTCTGTAAAAAAAAAAATGCTGCCATCCTGCATCTGTTGAATGCTAAGTTTGCCAGTTTTTACCGTACCTCAGTTACAGAATATAATGCGCAGGTACTGTTTTGTGACCACATTATTTAACTTTAAGATATTAACACAGGGTTAAGCGGTGACTTAATCAAGAGCTACATATGCAAAGATGATGAATCTTAAATTTCTCTCCTGCCCAATACCCCGAATTTGTGAACTGGCTAGTTAGCCTGGAGTAGGGGTACATAGTTGGGAGATGGGGTCTATTATAGCTAGGGGCCACAAAAAAGGGTAATAAACCTTTCCACTCCACACAGGGCCTGCCCCTGGTCTTGAGCATCTTCCATCCCAGGCTCTAATGAATCCACTTAACCAGCCACAATATAAGTGGCATAATTAACCGTTGTGCTCAACATCCAACATGTCCACTGGACAGGGCTGACCCAGGACAACCTTCCTCCAGACTGTTTCACCAGTCTACCCAAAAGGGGAAAAGTTAGAGAAGATAGTGAAGTTCTTTTAAGATGAAATTCATTCAATTTTAAAACATATAGTGTAATTTATTCTGAGGTTATGTCCTTCCTAGTTTTTAGTGTTTGATGTTCTTTTTCAAAATATATTTTTTATTGTTGATAGTATTACAGATATCTCCCATTTCCCCCTATTCATCCCTCTCCTCCTCAATGTTCTTTATTTTACCAGTGAGAGTAAATAGTAGGTAATTTCTAATTTCTCAATGTGGCAAAGTAAGAAGTTAGCATGTCTATGTTGGCCCTTAAATTAAAAGAAAAAACAAACATAAGTTTGACGAGCACTGCCTTAGAATGAGTCACCTGCTGTTAACTACTCATAAAGAACAGAGACCCACGCGGGTATTTTTTCATGTGATCAAATAGTTAATCCTAGTAAGACACAAAGCTCCATTTCAATATGTAATGCAGAAGGATTTCAAAGGCTGTCCTAATAAAAGGGATTTCCAAACTGAGCTAGAAAAGTGTGCTGCCATCTAAAATCAAACACAAAATGTACTATACAAACATACATTGCATTGTCCTTCTTCATATGGTACAAAGCATTTTAATTAAAACCCACAGGGCATACAAAGGCAATATAATCCAGCAGACATCATCATCATAATAAAGAATGAAAACCCTGTTGACGGGTTTGCCACCTGTAGATGCCCTCTATGGAAGCTGTAGACAAATATCGGTTCTACATCTGAGGACAGATGGCAGAGGATTTAACCACGCAACCAACCCAAAGGAACCCAGGTGTTACCAACCTTGGCACTAGTTGACAGACACTAGGAGGTGGGAGAGGGAGGGAGTCAGAAGAACTCATGTTTTCATTTTCTCAATAAGTAATTAAGTGCTGCTCTCTATGGTTAATAGAATAAGAAATGAAGCTGCAAAGATCTGTTTGAAATGTAAGCAATGCCCTTTAAGGGGAGGGGCTAGGAAAGGTGACACATACCATGGAGAGCAGCAGCTCAGGGGAGAGATGGGGCTGAATAATGGAGAGAAACCTCATCTATCCTAGAAGGAACTCAACAAAGCGTACGTACTGGGAAAGAGTGGGGTGATGGGTTGAGTTGCATCCCCCCAAAGATATATCCACATCCCACCCTGGTACCTGTGAATTTGACCTTTATGGATAAATAGGGTCATTGGGGTGGCCTCTCATCCAATGAATGGTGTCCTCATAAGAGGAGGAAACACCATGTGACAACAGACACAGAGAGAGAACGGTTTGTGGCGACAGAGACAGAGACTGGAGAGCCACAGTTGTGAGCTAAGGGCCAAGGATGGATGGCCACCACCAGAAGTGAAAGAGACCAGGCAGGATCCTTCCCCAGAGCCTTCACAGGCAGCGTGGCCCTGCCCACACCTGGATTTGGGACTTCTAGGCTCCAGGGCTGTGGGAGAGAATACATTCTACTGCTTTAAGCCCCCCAGTTTGCAGACACTAGTATGAATGGTATACATATATCATTTAAAGATAGGAAGGCAATCACCAAAAGAACTTTAAAAAAGGGTGGGAGGGTGCAAAGGATATTGCCTGTGGGAAGTGGGTCTGAGGGAGGAGAGGAGAATACGGAGGTCATTATATTTTATTAATAAATGCCTTCCGGACTCTTTGATTTTTAAACCAAACTGGTGTTCCTTTGATCTTAAAAATGTATAGATAAAATATCACTGGGATGTCCCGGTCAGATTTCTCCATGTCCCCCTGGCCTGGTCCCCACCCTCCAGTGGACACTCCCTGGACACGGTTCCCAGCTGTCTTCAGGGAGGGCTGGAGCCGAGCAGGGAGGGAGGGAGCCAGGAGGCAGTGTCTGAATGTGCTCACACGCCTGCTCTGTGCACATCTCGAAATCAAACACAAAGTATTTTGGGACTTTCTGTGGGTTTGTATCATCGATGATGGTAATTTTCCCTATTGACTAGGGTGATGAAGAATCAACTCTAATGAAAACAGAGAGAACATCAGAGAGCTTGTCACTAGCTTCCTTTGTAGATTATCATGCAAAACAATGCCTGACAAAGATTTCAGTGATGAGGTTATGCACTATCAGGAAAACCTCACAATAGGCCTTCGTCACAAATGTTTGCTCATCAAATTGTATTTAACCCACAAAAGCAATGTTCAGTGCTCCCCTGTGGCCTGGATCAAGGATCTTCGATCTGTGCTGTGGGTTGTGAGTGTCCCGGCCCTAAGAAGTCCCATGCCCTTTGCTCACTCTAAGAAGAAAGCTCACATTGAACCCAGCAGCCTGTACTGCTGTGACAAGCTGTGTTGTCACCTCCCACATGAACAGGCCTATTGATGACTGTGGGACCTAGAGCGAGAGCACCAGCCCCCTTCGTGGAAAGAGCAGGAGGCGTGTCAGTGTTCCTAGCATGCCCTGCGAGAGAGGAAGAGGACGCAGAGGACAAACATGCTGTGTGGGCATAGGGCCTCTGCACAGGTCTATACGCACGCAGCTACCTGAGGGCAGCTGGGGAGCACTTTGCCATTTGTTGGCTGGAAACAATGAGATGTCTTACAGCTATCACATGGATGAACACGCAGGAGGCGGAACAAAGGGGCGGTGTTTTATCAGGAGCAACATCCTAATTGCAGTTAATACACTGTCCAAGGGGAAACAGTTTGCTTTCACCGTCAGCCCAGCCTTTGGTTTCCATGAGTAACATCTCCCAGCCACCCAGGGGGGTACTTTCCCTACCCACTAGGCTATCACACATCCACACTCAGCAAGTCTTCCCTTCTGGGTTGCAGATGCCAAGATGAGCCAGGATGGGCTTCCCATGAGAAAACAAGTCACAACCCACAGAGCCACTGCATGTGGCATCTGTATTGGACACAATGCATAGAATGGCTCCGTTTTCATGATGAGCTCTCATAGAGCTCTCCCTCCAGCCCCGCAGAGGGAAGGGGCTATGCATGCACCTAGAACTGATACCTTCAAGTGCACACATCTTCCTTCCACTTGTTTTGGGTACTGTTCTCCATAGTTGGTCTCTTCTCCTTTCTTGCTTTAAAGCATCACCTCTCCACACACCGTGATGAAGATCAAACCCTTAGACTCAGATGTTCCAAACACCTGATCTATTAGGTGTGCTTTGATCACATCTGGCTACTTCTCATCTGCTTAGTTCTTAGTCATATTAATGCTGCTGTAAACACATTCTATCGTTCGGGTTATGCTGTAAGCCTAACCTGTCTTTGCTAGTACATAACAATGGACTATCTCACTTTCCTCATTCCGCACATACACACGCATGCACGCACACGCACACACACATCCATGTATCATCTGAGGACACAGGCTGAGTTCCCTAGCAATGTCACTGAAAGCAGGCCAATACCCTGTCGATTTCCAAGTCCTGGGTTTATGATGTAAATTAAGAGGAACATGATGACAGCTTCACAAACCCATTTTACCAAGAAG
Source organism: Myotis lucifugus (assembly GCF_000147115.1). NCBI lineage: Eukaryota > Metazoa > Chordata > Mammalia > Chiroptera > Vespertilionidae > Myotis > Myotis lucifugus. The sequence continues at coordinate 5,972,123 of NW_005871084.1, forward strand.
AGATTTTAGTAGCTACTATTCTGTAGAACTTTCTGACATGACAGGGCATGTCTATACGGAGCAGACCCGTTCCTGAGCCGGGCTCACCTTGGCCAGCAGGCGTAGACCCCAAAGGGACATCCAGATCAGGACAGTCGCTCAATCCCTAAGAATGAACATGACCCAGCTCCTTAGGGGTCAGATTTAGCACTAATGAGGCTCCATCCACATTATGTAACAAACTCGCTAGGGAAAAGGTGGCTATTTCTAATTGATTTTAAAGGTGGGGGGGGGAAGCCTGGACCAAGTGTCCCCATCTCCTCCCATTCTCCTGGCAGACGAAGATGGGGATTGACCAAATGGGAAGAATATGAGGAACAATAACTGTATAAACAAGAAGAAATAAAATGAAAAAGAAAAATAAACATGAGCTGGATCAGGGGGGAAAAAAGGCAAAACAAGCAGAAATGATCTTTTGATAAGAACGGTATTACATAATACGGCGCCTACAACATGTAAAGTCACTTTGCCCGACAAATCACTTTTCTACAAAGAATTAAGAGAGCAGAATGAACACAAAAATCAATTAAGGTCCAGAGAAGGGCTCCAGCCCCCTTGAGGGGCTTCTTATCCAAACATTAACTTCCTAATGCAGGTACTGTCAGGCTGTCTACTGGAGGGTATTTTTTATTATCACTTGAGCTTGTCTGTTTGGAGAGTCCGTTTCCCATTTTAGTGCGCAAGAAAAGGTTAAGTAGGAGAAGCAGAATGCTCATCCACTTAGGAAATGATCCAATGCACCCCAGCGCCAGAGGCTCTCGGGCCTCCTGTGGCGCATCGGCTTCCAAGGAGCTCTCCTGGCTGCACCCAGCACCCAACAGTGCCCCTCCCTCCAAGGGAGACCACAGCACCCCCATTCCAGCCGCTCCCATCAGGGACAAGGCAGACACAGAGCAAACCAGCACAGAGCTTGGCCCACAGGAAGCATGAAATACATTTTCACTGAAGAAACGAGGAGAAAGAAACGGATGTCTGAACCAAAGGAATTGTTGAACACCAGAGCCCACATGCTCCTGGTATGAGCCACGCAGGACAGCCCGGCCTCACGCAGGACAACTCAACGTGCATTTGTCCAATAAATGAGACAAAGGGAGAGCTTTGAAACTTACGCAGACACATAAACATACTTGAGGAGGAAATCATATTTTTATTATGCTGTCTATGCCCTTTGAGGAATGTGATGATACATTTTCTGAAAAATAAATTAGAATGTCCCACTTTGCCATACAAAACGGAATTTTTATAATATGGGGATTGCCTAAAGATGAGAGCATATATACTCATTTTGAAAAAGTACACATACTCTGTACAAGCACAACATACAGGAGGAGGATCCGAGGAGCCTGAAGGTGAAGGGTGTTTTACCAATTAGGATGTGCAACTGGGGTGGGTGGTGAAAATAAAACACTGGAGGTAGGGAACTCACGCCAGGGTCACAGCTCAGTGTCCTGTTCATAGTAAGTGCGGGGTTTTTTGACCAAATTTGGCCTTCTTAGACCTCCAGGGCAGCCCTTCTGCATTTCCAGGAAGGAGGTGGATAAGTGGCTATTTTGGTCTGTCTGCCCATCTGGTCTCTTTGTAGCTGGCTAGCTCAAACACTCAGCTCACCGTCAGGCCAGCCCATTAGGTGCCTTTGCTGACCACTGGGCAATCCCACCATGACATGGGACACTCACTGGAGACAGCAGACACCCAACAAGAAAGTCCCAGGGGATAAGTACCCGCTCCTCCCCCTTCACAGTGCAATTCCAGGCTGTGGGTCAGCAGCATCCTTGACCCTGAGGAAGGGAAAAGCATATCAGAACCTGACCGTATTGTCCCCAAATAAAGAACTCACATCAACAGGGAGTATAAAAATGTTATTTAGAACTTCTGTTCTCAGATGTGTAATACAAAGGAGAGCTTGTTGTGCCAGGGAACAAAGTGATCCAATATTCACAAAGCAGGAATTCTCCCTCTGCACATTTTGTTTCCAAAACACTTAGGAATACAGCAAGATTTCAAGTTGGGGTAAAGAAGCTCCTTTTGGAAGCAAGAGAGGAGATAAGTGAAATCTTTCACAGACAGGATGAAATTCTTCCAAGAAAGCTGTACGCCTGCTGTGAATGTCAGCATTTCGGGGCACCCCAGTGTAAATGGTGAGAGGCTCTGGCCCCAGACACATGGCATGGGTATGGGTGAGGGGGGAAAGAGGGCTGAGAGTTTTAAAGCTACAGAATATTCTGGCAACATATCATGGGAATGCAGGAACCTCAAGCATTTTTTAAATTAACCTCTTAGGCCTAGGGTTCCAGGCAGACCAGGTAGTTTTGCTTCCCCTGGGATTGCTGCCAGAAAGGAACAAGCAGTGCTTCTTTATTACATATTTTAGAAACCTGTTTTGTTACCTGCAGGCGAGTCAGGTGGTAAGGAGACTTCTTTTATCAAGGTGGGGGCTGGGGGAGCAGGCCGGCTGGGGAGCGACCTTTCTCTCCTGAACGTTCACTGCACGATAGAACTCAGAGCCAAAACCCCGACCAGAAAGAAAACTCAAGGGGAATCCATATGTTCCTCTTACTTTGACGTCATTAGAGTTACTTTCCCACGGCCAACAGTCACCCTTTCCCCTTGGCTGGAGTTAGTTCCTGGAAGGTGATACAATTTGACCAAGGAGCCTCGGCTTTGAAACCAGGTTCACTAACTTGACCCCAGCTCCTCGATCACTATGGGACTGACGTCATATTGCTCAACTTCTCTTCAACTCAACTCCCTTATGCATAAAACTGGAATAAAGATGCCCCTCTGATGGGATTGCTGCAAATATCAAATGTAAAAATGGAAGTCAGGTGCTCAGCACGCAGTGGGCCCTGCCTCTGAGTGCAGGGACTGTGACTGACTCATCTTTGTGTCCCCTATACCACATGTCCCTCAGTAGGGCTCCTGTCAAATTGAACAAAATAGTTAGATGTATTATTTTCCTTGTTCTTTTTCTCTCATAATCTGTCCTTTGCCCTTGCCCTTAAACTCACTGACTGCGCAGGCTTCAGACCAGCTGTGATTGACATTTGATCCACTCCACTGTAAGGACACTTGTGCTCCAAGCATTATTTTATTGATGGCAAGGTTAGTGGCAAAATTGAATAGAAGATCTGACTGCTTCGATGCATTTCCTACCACTGGAATGTCAAGGGGCCACTGCTCACATTGAAGATACAAAAGAAATACTTAAAGAGGCAAAGGAGGATTAAAGGGAATGAGAGATGAAAGTCAGGAAATTCAGGCCAAACTCCCAAATCTGACACCAAACTACTGGTACCTTTGAACAGCCTGCATATTATTAAACATTCTTAAGAAGTTAACATCTATGACAAGTAAAATTGAGTCAATGTTAACAGAAGCTGACATCATGGAAATTTTCAAGGTGATTATCTACTGAAAATTGTATTATCCTCCTTTGTATGTGGCCGATGGGAATGGAGATCTAGTCAAGTGACTTACGGCTCTTACCATCAATACCTACACCCCATGCCCCTCACTTCTCCCACTCATCTGGCCACAGTATTTACAACATTTGCTGCGTGGACTACACTACTCTGTTTCAAGTCCCCTTGGATGTGAATGAGAACCAGGAAAGGAGTCAGCCCACAGAGATTCAGCAACAAGAGATGAGGTGACAGAGGAAGAATGTCCATAGAGTGGAAGGCACGGGGGCAAGGGGATCCTACAGGGCAGGGGGCTGCGCAGCGGTCAAAAGGAAGAATACAAACTCTCACTGATGACCCAGGGAAAGACAAAACTTCAAGGTCCTGCAAAGTACCAGGGTCCTTGAGGAGCTGGAGGAACGGATGCGTGGCAGATAAGGATTCTGGAGAAGCATGTGGCCCTCCAGGTGGCTCCAGCCAAAACTCCAGGCGTCTCCCTCTCAAATCCACATTATCAGTGAAGCAATCAAAGTGACCACTCATGTGCTTCCAGAAGAGCCTGTGCTAAGGTGGGAGAAGGCTGGGAGGGGCGGAGCATGATAGCAAGAGGAATGCAAATGAAAGAGAAGAATGGGCTTCTGTCCTCATGCAACTATTATTGCATATGTAGAGGAATAATAAAACAATAAAGGCAGCCATAGGTAGTTAAAACACAAGACACTTCCCTACGGTGTCCCATTTGATCTTCCTAGTAACCCTACGATAAAGATATTAATAATCCATTTAAACACTTCATCCAAGATTACAGAACTTGGATAGAGATGAAGCCAGGGCTAAAAGTGAGGTCAGTCTGACTCCAGAATCTGTTTTCCAAGCTCTTCCACTCTACAGATTCTCTCTGAAACAACTTCACACCCACACACACGCACACGGAGGAGGATTTTATAATCTAGGCATAAGGGCAGGCCCATCGCATTATGACTCAAACCCCACAGGCTGTAAAGGAATAAAACTGATAAATGTGATTACATGAAAATAAAAATATTCTGCTTGGGGGGGAAAACCATAAACAAAGATAAATGACAAAGTAGAGAACTATTTGGAACATAAATCATAGACAAAAGGCTCATTTCATTAATACATAAGGAATGCCTATAAATCAATAAGATCCAACAAAGCCAAGTGGACTGGTCAGCTAATATAAAAGAAAAATCAGAATAGTTCACAAACACATTAAAAGATACTAAACTTGACTCACATAAGAGTCAGACTAAACGTATTAGGATTGGTGAACATCAAAACGTTTTCTTGTAACGCACTGGTGAGGGTATGAGAACAGAGGCGCTCTCATAAATTACTAATGAGAGAATAAATGGATACATCCGCTCTGAAGACAATCTGGCACTATCCATCAAAATTATAAATGTACTTAGCCTCTGACCCCAAATTCCAATTCCAGAATTTTATCCTGCAGATAAAACTCTTATGTGTGCAAAATGATGATTGTAGGAAGCCAATCTTTGTAGCAATGTTTGTACTAGCAAAAGTTGAAGAACAATTTAAATACCCAACAAAAGGAGACCGATTTAAATAAATTATGGCATCTCCCTGGAATGGCCTATTATTTAGCCACAAAAGGGAAGAGGAAGCTCTTCATGTATTGATATGGAACAAGCCCCAAGGAATACTTCTAAGCAAACAAAGCAAATTAAAAATGGCAAGCAGAATATATTACCACAAATGTAAGAACTAATGGTACCATGTTTACTTATATATTTATATGTAGCCCCTGGGAAGATATACAAGAGACTGGCAGCACCAGTAGCTTCCAGAGAAAAGTGGGGGAGATGCAAGGTTGGGAGAAAAACTTCCTAACCTGGGTCTTTTGAATCTAAATAATATATCCTTATATTACCTACTCAAAAAATAAATTATATACAATTATATGTGTATATTTATACATATATATGTATATGAGTATATATAATTTATTTTTAATAGATTACATATACACACATAGAAAACATATGCATAGATATATGCCACATACAAATTATATATTACACATATACACATTCAAATTGCATATATACACACACATACTAGTATATGTATAGATATAAGCCCCAGACAACAAGATGCCAAACAGTGGCCAAAGCTTCTCTGGCTCAGCCTTGCAGCCAGCGGGTCAGCAAGAGAAACTACAAAAGAGCATCCAGGCGCCCCCTCCTCCACGAAACCAGTCCAGCGAGGGGTTAGAACATAGATTCCAGAGGGGGCTCCCCTACTCACAGCGGTGTGACCTTGGGCAAGGTACAGCACCACTCAAACAAGGTCTCAGTTTCCTCATCCCTAAAATGGGGATAACCCTTCCCTCCTGCTGAAGTTTTGGGGAGCAACGAATGAATACATGCAAAGCCCTTAGCCTAGCGCCTGGCACTCTGTAAAAATATGCATGTATTTGTTAAACTAAGTTTACTTGGTTGGTCGGGGATGATGTCTCTGAAAAGTACCATCGAAACTGTGATCAGAAAAATCAGCAAGGAAAAGGGAAGCAGAATGGGCCGCTTAGAAGGAATAATAGCACGTGCAAAGGTCAGGGGTAGGAAAAGCACTGAAGCCCCCAAGGAAACAGGTGTAGCTTATGAGGATGGGCCTGCAAGAGACGTGGCTAAAGGAGCAAGCATGGGCCAGTCGGGACAGCTTCTCTGTGGGAGGACGGCTGCAAATGGAGCATTTCAGGCAGGGGGATCCCATGGTTGAACAGGCTTTCCTAGAAAGAGTCATTTGGCTACTGTTTGGAAGACAGTTGGAGAGAGGCAAAAACTGGGTGGCAGAGAGGCCACTTGGGGATTGTTACAGCAGCTCAAGAAGAAATGATGAGGCTGTGAACTAAGAAGCGGCAGTAAGTACAAGAGGAGGGAATGGATTGACAACACCGAGGTGGAATGTGTGGGGCTTGTTGACCGGGAAGGAGTGGGGTGAGGGGGGAGATGGAACCTGGGATAATTGCCACAGTTATGACTTGGCCAATTTTGAGGACTGTGATGCAACTCAATGAAATAAGGAGTTCAGACAAAGGAACTGGTTGGGGAGGAGGTAAGATGGCAGGTTAAGTCCTATATTTGTTGAGGTTCGAGTGTGTCATAGATAATCCTCAGTTAGCTATAGGTGTCGGAACTTCAGATGAAGGACTGGCTTTGGGAATACAGCTTTGGGAGGTACCAGACACATTTTTAACACTTAAGAGCTCTGGATTATGGCTAAGGCAGCTGCCACAAAATGGCAATGGTCCCTTTGGTCCAAGTAAGAGACTTCTGAGAAGGTACATTACCTGTGATGCAGGTAAGACCCACGCTCCCTCTCTCCTTCTCTTTCTCCCCTCTTACTTCTGCTTCTCTCTCTTTTTCTTTCTCCCCCCTGTATTTCTTCCTTCCTAAACACATAATAATAGTCCTCATAAGAGGTTTCCTTAAATGCTTCACATAAAGCAATCCATTTATGAACAATACCGGCTTATTAGTGGTGATGACTTTATTTTTTTCCCTATATTCCTGCTGTGAACCCTGAGGGCTAACTGGGCTCAAATGAAAAAAACAAGCAAACAGACAAACAGAATACAAAAACCAGAGCCTAGCAGCCATTTCTGCACAGGGGCCTCTCACACAAACTGCACTTCCGCAGAGATGCGCTAACCTGCTGGCCTCCTCACTGTTTCTGCCATCTGAGCCTGTCCTTATAAAGGAGTCCTGTCCTATTTCAACCAATAGGACTGAGGCTTTCCCCATCCAAGTGGAGCTGTGCAACTTCAACCAATCAGAGTGGCTCTATTCTGACAAATTCAGGGACCAGGGGCAGGGACTTCTGTCTACACAAGCTAGCTCCTCTCAGGCTTTTGGTGCATCTCCCACAAGAACTGAGCTACCCATTGAGCTGTTTGCCCCATACTCCAAATTGGAGATTTGAACTGGTGCAAATGACCAGCGGTTGACATTGCTCTCCTTTGGCTTGCCTCTTCACACATAGCAGAAGTCACAGAAAGTTGTCCCTGCCCTGTAGATGCATGCCCACAACACAGGGAGAATCCCTGAAGACCTTATTTTCCCTGTACCTGTCTTAACAGGTGCACTCTCTAAGCTTTTCTTAGAAAGGGCAGCCTGTGGTTCTCTCCAGCCGTGGGTGTTCAGCAAAATCATCCTCCCCGCTAACAGTCCACCGACTGAGGGTTTTGCCAAGCGACCTTAGAGCTGACTTCTCAAAGAGCATGCATTTTTCTAGTAAAAAAAAAAAACAAAACACAACACATCATGTTTAAGCAAGATTTCTGGAACAATTCAGCCAGGTGAACGGAGTCTGGGGCCTAGATTCAAGAGTGTCAGTTCTGTTACTCACAGAGATGATCCTCACCTCTCACTTTTGGCTTCCTTACCTGTAAAACTTGGATTTGCTGCTGGGTCACCTCCAATCTCCTCTGGCTCTAGTTTTATGAGTCCAGATTTGAGGGATGACTGAAATTGGTTTCATGACAGGAATATTTCAACAATTCAAAACTGCCATTAAACATTCAAGGTAACTTGAATTTTTTTTTAAATCCTCACCCAAGGATTTATTTTTTAGAGAGAGTGAATGGGAGGTAGGAGGAGGGGAGAGAGAGAGAGAGAGAGAGAGAGAGAGAGAGAGAGAGAGAGAGAGAAGAGATACATAGATTGGTTGCCTCCTGCAAGTACCCTGGTCGGGGGCCGGGGATTGAGCCTGCAACCAAGATACATGACCTTGACCGGTAATCGAACCCAAGACCCTTCAGTCCATGGATCAACACTCTAACCACTGAGAAAAACTGGCCAGAGTGAGGCAACTTCATTTTTGAAGACTGCTTGACTTCCTAACTGGGCAATAGAAATATTCCCAATTATTATTCACAAAGTTTGTGCAAGGGCCAGTATATTTATCCCAAAGGGAAACCCCTACTATGATAACACAGCAGGTGCTCAGTTTTGAGATGTCATACTTGCCAAAGAAGCCACCTCTTTTCATGGCCTGGAGAATCCATGGCTGGGACCCGTAGGGGGGTAAATGGTTTTCACACCATGGAATTATTATTCAGTCTGTAACCGTGTAAACAATTGGCTTACCTTTTAAAAATAGAAAATAGAAAGTTCAGCCTACCAAGAAATAGACAATGTCTTTTCCTATTTGTAGAGATTTATGTGATTTGTGAGAGAACAAGGGAGAAGCATGGACCAGCAGACCTAACGCTAATAACACTCCTGACTTCCCTCTCTCAGAGGTCACGGGAGCGGCTAGCTGAATTCAGTTATGATAGCAAGGCAACTGCCATCACAGTCAGGGGGGTTTTCACCCCAAGCTCAGCACAAAAGAAAATATCAAGGAGGAGATAGCCAATTTTTATCTTTTTAAAAAAAGCATTTTTTTTCATCATGTCTTTCAAAATGTGATTTCTCTAGAATCTGGGTACTTTTAGTAAAAAGCAACATATGTCAGAGCTTAATTGACTTAAAATATTGTATCTTAAAAGATATCGTGTAATGTACCCTCACAAACCGAAGCCGAATTAGATTAGTTTGAAATACATTATTCTTAAAATTTTCCGTTGAAATTTGATTTCAGCAATATGCTTTTGGTAATTACATAAAGAAGAATATTAGGTATCTTCCAACAGTTATAGCATATGTACTGTTAATAACACAGCAATATGGAAATTAGATATCTAATTTACTAGACACCAGATATCATTTACTGGTGTTTTGAGGGGGGAAGTGGAGAAATAGGCTTCTACATTTGAAATATATATGTAGCCTGACTGTTGTGGCTAAGAAATTTCACTTTAAATTGTTCACTATACCCAACACCACTCAAAATAAGAGAAAGGACAAATTAAACCAGAAACCGAGATAGCTTTTTCAGCTGTTATTTTCACAAATGAAAAAAAAATAGGCTGCTGACTATTCACGCTGCTGGGGGGCTGTAACTTCTAAAGGGCAGTTTGACAGAATCAGTCACAATGACAGGCACGCTCACTCTGGGTGGCAGCAATTCCGTTTCTAGGATTTCTTTGCTGTAGACGCACAAAATAATGTAATACAAAGCTATTCCCTGCATCATTGTCTGTCCCAGAAAAATGAGAAACAGCCTAAATATCTATTAATAAGGGTCTAGTTAATCAGTCATAGTACTTTGATCCAATGTAGCCTTAACAAAGAAAGAGAAAGCTGGCTCCTAACATTGACATGCACTGAATTCCAAAATGTATTTAAGTGAGAAGCACATGTGCAGAACATGTTTACCTCCCTCTGTATAAAAAGGCAGAAATGAATATACACACATATATAGTTTGAGTTTTGAGCCCTGTGAACATGCTACCTATTCAGAAATAAATTAACAAGTGTAAATAATAATGAATTGTTCACTGCAAAGCAATAAATACACACTCATATGTATTGCTGCTTAACAAGAGCGGAAGGAGCACATAGTTTAAACACCAAAACATTGAGGCCAAGACTGACTTTTAAAAAGAGCTATATGATTAAAGCTATAAAGAATAAAAATGAGGTGCTCTTTCTCTTTCCAGTCCTATAAAATAATAAATGACATATAACAGTTTGGAGGAAAACCAATTAAAGGGACATAAATCATCATTAACCCCTTCCCCAGATGAATGACAGAGAGACACATGTTCTAATTAACACTGAGTAACATTGTGTTAAGAGCAGTTTGCAATGGAAATGAACAGATGGCAAACAAGCATATGAGGTATTGGGGTGTCAGAAAGAAAACTTGATCTGACACTGAAAACTGCAAGCCCCGGAAGAAATCCTACCTGAATGAAAAGTGCTCTAAAAATAGGGATGCGATCCCCTATCCCACTTTCTCTAGTTTTTAGGCCCATCGGGTTTTGCTGCTTGCTCGGTCCCCACACGGCAAATGATATTCCACTTTCACATACGAAAACACTCCCACATACTGACCAACCAGCCACCTTTTTACAACAGAAAGATTTCCTATCCCCAGGCCATGAATGGCTCAGTTATTTCAAACCAATCCAGCATTGCAGTTCAACAAAAGGTTTTGGACATCATCGTGGTGTTTGATGTAATGAGATCTGACCTGGAGGTTGATGCTTTAACAACCTTCTCTTTTCTTCCCTTTGAAACAGATTTATGACAGGAGGCAGAGAAAGGGACAAAGATCTCAGGGTTGAGGAAACCCTCCTGGGACCCACAGAGCAGGGACCCAGCGGGTGGTGCTTCTGACTTCTCGTTGCTCAAGTGCAGAGGAAGGCATCATCTCCTCCTGACTTCAAGTTCAACCCATTTTTATCAACTTTTCTCTAGGAAACAAGGTTGCCAGGAGCTGTGGCAGTTTCATTAGCTGAACACTCAGCAAAGAACCAGTGACTGCCCTCACACGTGGGAGACTTCAGCACAGCTAACAGGTACTATTTCTCTCCGTCCCCACTGACTCAGGCTGGGAGACAGCACATTTCAGACAGGATGCCCTCCCAAAGGCGTGATGCAACCCTGCAAAAAAAATCAGTTCATGATCTGGTGTCTGCCAACTCAAAAGGACAGCGACCAGTGGCTAAAACAGTCACTACAGAAGGTACGTTGAATTGACACATAGTTAACATCAACCAACACTTCATAGTCTTGTGTCTTTGGTTGTTTTATACATGTATTGTGTTTTAAATGTACATTCTGCAGTGAACAACAGCTGGATTTAAAAAACATACATGCTGGAGAAAACCTCAGATACAGTTCTTGTCTCCTTGCAAAAAGCAGAAACGTTTTTGGTTTGATTGATTTTGGAACTGCAAATAACAACTCAAAGGGGGAAAAGGCAGATAGTGGGCTAATCAGATTATCCTTAGCTATATCAATGACATTAAGACTAAGACTTATAAATACAAACAATTTGTGCACTCTAAATTTTTGGACTCAAACTGACACTTTAATGCAAGTGTTTGAGAGGAATATGCATATTATGTATTTATACAGGTACACAACAGATTTACGTATACATTTTATACAAAGCAGACAGTTTCCACCGAACTAATAGTTCAAGTACTGGGATCCAAACTCAATTCCATTCTCTGAGACAACAGACTCCTCTGGTTTGAGGATATTTTTAATATAAAAACTAATTACTCCATCTCACTGCCTATAAATTCAATTTCTATTTCTGAGGCTGCTTCTGTTATACATCTCTTGGTAGCTCCTTTGCCTGATGGCTTGTTTACAACCTAGTCTCAAATCACAGGGAAGACTGGGATCAAATAAAAATAAGCTTCCTAACCTTTCAGGAGGGTTTGGTAATGCAGCAACATTTCCATAATGCTATATAGTATAGAGAAAAAAATCAAGTCCATTTTCCATAAAAGGAGGATAGTCCTTTTTACCCGGCAAATTTTATAGACAAAAAGCAGAGTATAAATTGGATGCATGAGGAGTAAGGCTAATGCCAGTGCCAGAATGCGTTCTCTTGTTTAGGTTTTTCCACAAAACCAACCACCCAATGCACATGGAGGATGCATCATGCACTCTTTGCAGACCAGAGCCCTGGTTTTGCATCGAGTTAACCTACTAAGAACTTCCAAGGCCATTCTCATTGACCACAGAGTACAGGTACAATGTGCAACAAACACTCTCCCTTCTAAACCCTACCGATTCCTTAAAAAGACAGTCCTTCACAAAGACGTCAAGGAAAGCAAATGAACAACTACAGCTTATGCCTACCAGCAGCGGTGATGAAGGTCAAAAGCAAACCAAAGTAAATTGACATTGATACAGAATTAAAACAGTCTTTGGTTATAAAAATTAAAAAATCCTTCAGGTCTTTTCTGTTCTCTCAGTGTCAGGTATGTGAGCCTATCTGAAAAAATCCAGACAGTCCCTCCGTAAAACTCTGCCCTTAGATTCTTAGCTCAGCCACCAATTAGCTGTTCAACCACTGGAAGTCTCTCTCTCTCTCTCTCTCTCTCTCTCTCTCTCTCTAGATCTTATTTTTCTTATCTATGAAATGAGGGAGTTGAACAAGGTGACTCTGAGCTTCCTTTCAGCTCTAACTGTCCATGGTTTATGATCAAAGGCTGTGGCCACCCTCTAACTGACTCCCCCAAAGCTCTGCCTGACTCATCTCTCCTAAGCTCTGTCTACACTGTGTTTTCTGGACCCAGCAGGAGATGGTATTGAACAAAGATGAGCTCTTTTATAGACCTTCCTGGTAAGATGCTTTCTGTTTCTCAGTTTTATAAGCATCTCACATCAAATGAATAGTAAGAAGATAAAAGGATGAACTAAGATTATTGAGGTGATAATCAAGAATCCCTTTTCTCAAAAAGAAAGAAAATTTGTCAGGAGGAAAAAGCCTCCTCACAATTTTGGAGACTCTCTGGACTTCTTTTTTTCAAGAAGGGATCTAGAGAAAGCCATTTGCATACTTTACTCCCTCAGTCCCCATTCCTGAAGTTCTGATTCTTATTTTCTCATCTCCCTCAAGATCAGGTAAGATGAAAAGGTATGTCCTCTGCCTTCTGATTTGGCCAAATTTGGATCATTCCTTCATGCCTAGAATTCCATACCCTGGTTTCTGAGATCCTGAGCTACCTTGATCAAGGCCCATCTACCATGGGAGCTGAACTTTTGTAAAGGTACTTGAAATAACACTTCCCCACACTGGATATCCACAAAGGTCAATATTTGAATTCCTCCCACCCTTATTTTTGAAGCAATAAAGTTTTCTTCAACCTGCCGCACAGCAGCAAAGGCACCGTGGGAGGAGCCTGCCACCAGCCCCACCTTCCTCAAAAGAAGAGCCTTTCAGGCACTTGGCTGAATCCAGGTATTTGTCAACCTGTTTAATAAATCTAAATAAAAGCTTAATTTTTCAAACAGAAAATTGTAAGTCCGGCTATGCCCTAGATGTACATAAAGAATACAGTCCTGCTATTTTTACATTCTAGGATGCAAACCTTTGTTCAACACACTTAAGAACAGATAGATTCTGCCTTCATAATTCCATGTGTGGTCCCTGGGGAAGCATTTATTTGGCTACTATAGTATACACATTCAATACTTCACTCCAATATCCTTTTATGTCCAGAAATCTGGAAACAGTTTTTGATGGCCAAAGTTTGGGTGAACTGCAGACCACTGAGTTATTGAGACTATGCTAAATAATGTTAGATATCATTAAAACACACACAACATTGCCCAGCTGGTGTGGCTCAGTGGTTGAGCATCAACCCATGAACCAAGAGGTCACTGGTTTGATTCCCAGTCAGAGCACATGCTCAGGTTGAGGGCTTGATCCAGGAGGCAGAGGCATTCAATTGATGAGTTTCTCTCTCATCAATGTTTCTATCTCTCTATCCCTCTCCTTTCCTCCCTCTCTAAAAATCAATTTTAAAATATTTTTTTAAAAAACACAAAAACAAGAAAAACACACACGCATCAATAATACCTTTCACTCCTGCCACACATGCTCCCAGGCACAACAGGTTACAAGTGACACTGCCCATATTGTCCCCTCCTGGACAACCTTGAACCCCTCGGGAGCCACGGGATGTCAGAGAACTTGGGCCTGTCTTTCCGTTCTGCTGCAAAGCGTGATCTAGCTCCAATCCTTCTCTTAAGCAAACTCTGAGAGCGGTAGGAGTTCCACCACTAAAGTAGTTTCGTTGTTGTTGGAAAATAAAGGACTTGCTTAAGTAGTTTCAAGTGTAAACAGCCCAGCTCCAGTAGTGTGCCCACTCCTTTATGTGGCGTTTTTCTTCTTTATTGTTTGCAGTTTCCAGTTTAGGCTTTATCCAATTATCTATCTATTGTCTGGCAGGCCTGTGCGGGGCATTGGAGTTACAGAAAATGTTTCTGTGATCGCAGGCCCAAAGCAAACCCCAGAGCAGATGGCGCCATATCCACGAGGGGTGGGCGTGCACCAGAGGCTGGCTCCGAGGGAGAGGCTGCCTGGCAAAACAACCCGGTGTGAAGTTCAACTACAAAGCTACTGACCACTTTGCTTCGATCTGTTATTTACTGTAGGAGGGGGAGTAAGAACAGATTAGGGGTGAGTATAGGGTGGGGGAGTGACGCTGTTGAAACCTGTCTGGGTGACAGCCTGCACCTGCTCTTGTAAACGGTTTGGGGTGCAAAGGGCACCATAGGGGTGCCATGCTGCAGTGGACAGCATGGTTCTGCTGAGATGCTCACAGAGGCCCTCCGAGGGGTGACTGGACAGCTCTGGGGCAGACAGACTACGTGGCGGGCAGGACTGTCAGCTCAGCACCTCTGCAGCTCTCTCTGGGGAACAGTCCTGGCTGAGAGACACAAAAACCTCGGTCCCATTTCATTCCAATCATCACTGTCCACTGGCTTCCCATCGCACACAAAACAAAATCCAGACTCTCTGCAGGAGTCCACGGAGGCCCACTGACGTTCTCGATGGGAACAGGACTGCCCCGGGGCATTGGGGAAAAACTCGGGGGCCATCTGGGTAATCACGAGATAACTGGGGGGTCATCAGTGGCATTTAGAGGGTGGACAACCTGAAATGCATGGGATGGTCCAGCATAATTGAGAAATGTCCCAGGTCCCCCATGACTATCCAAAGCCCACTGGCATTCCTCCAGGTGAAAACTTTTACACCATTTATAGGTCAACACAAAGCATTTCCTCTGCGATTGTCATAAACACCAAATTCCTAGGAACTCAGTAGGGAATGATGAATTTTGCTTGGTGTAAACACTGCTAAGTAGTCACCCCTTCAGAACTGTCACATCACTAAAGGTGCCACTGACTGTCATCAAGTCGCCAATATAACACATCCGCAGCCATCTGCCTTCTTCGTGGCCATGTCCCCAGCGATCGTACCTGGGGGTGCAAAACATGACCATATCGCTATGACTGCCAGGACCAACACTGGTATGTTCATATACTCACTCTATTATAACTGGCTTTCTTTTTGCAGTATTTTTTTTACAGGACAGTTAAGGCATTATAGCGATGATTTGTAATGATGTGGGTAGGTAGGTTGTATTTTCTACAGATTTTGTTGCAGGAGAGTAAAGGGAATGTTTCCCCTCCCTCTCTGCTAGCCTGTGAAACAGCCCAGCTCCTGCTCCTGTCTCTAAGACTCCACACGGCACCTCTTCCTTCCCGTTCACTGTCCCCTTTCCCTCTTTTATCTTTCTATGGAATTTGCCATCCCAACATTACATTTTTAAATTAATTTTATTAAATGTATTGGAGAGACATTGGTTAATAAGATTATATCAGTTTCAATTGTATAATTCTACAATACATCATCTGTATATTGCATTGTGTGCCCACAATCCAAAGTCAGGTCCCTTGCCATCAACATATATTTGACACCCCCCCCCTTACCCATTTCTACCTCCCCCTACCTCCCTCCCTGTCTGGTAGCGACCATTGTCTTTCCCAGAGTTGTCTAGTATGTTTATAAGTTTTTTGTTTGTTGTCTCAACATTAAATTTTATATTTAATTGTTTATTGACTTTCTCTGCTGCTAGAGTTAAGCTCTATGAGACCAAGGAATTGTTGGTCTTGTTCCCTAGCACCAGGAAGTATGCCCAACACATAAAAGGCACTATTAACATTTGTTGACAAACAGAGCAGCAAACAGACAACTTGAAGTTTGATCCTAAAGGGCTCAGCTTCCCTGGGAACCAGCAAGTCCTCCCATAACTGCTGCTGGAAAGTGTGCCCTTTCTCCCACCCATCGTATTTCTCATACTGCCCCCTCGCCTGGTGAGAGAGCAGTAACAGGGAAAGGAGCCAGTGGAGAGGAGGAGGGTGACTGGTTTTACTACATACCCATCTTTTCAGGACAAGGTATTTTTGTGGAACTTGATCAACTGACCCAAAAGGGAAGCCCAAAAGGCCACTATAGCCAGGATACACCTCAAGAAAAGAATGTGAGGCAAAGAACTTCTTCTACTGGATGTCAAAACCTCTACAGCTATAAAAAGTAAAACCAAGTGTCACAGGCACAGGTGTAGGCAAACAGACCAAGGGGATAGAATAGAGAGCCCATAATCAGACCCCACATATACAGAACCTACTTCTTGAAAATTCTAACTGCAGGATATTAGGAAAAAGATGTTTTCCCCCAGTAAACTGGGCCAAGTTGATTGGACATCCACATGAGAAAAAATAAAACTTAACATTCATGTAAGTCAATTCCAGGTGCAATATATAAATGTCAATGTGAATGGCAAAACAATAAGACTCTCAGAAGTTAATATTCGAGAAAATCTTCATGACTTTGGGATAGGAGAGATTTTTCAAGCAGGACACGATAAGCACTAACCATAAAGGAAGGGTGATAAATAAGGCTACATTAAAATTAAGAACTTCTTGCCATTAAGAGAGTGAAAAGGCAAGTCACAGAGGAGGTGGAGATATCTGCAACACATATGACGAGTGAAGATTTCAGTCTGGGAGATATGAATTCCTACAACTCCAAAAGGAAACAATAGGCAATACAGTTGAAAAATGGGCAAGAAACTTGAATGGGCACGTCACAAAAGAGGATGGTCATTAAATATATGAAAAGCAATAGTAATCAGTAATTGGTAATGAGAGAAATGCAAATAAAAACAAAACCCTCAATGTGATAGCATTATGAACACATCGGAATGCCTAAAATAAAAAGACTAAAAAGCCTAAGTTTGGAATTTATGCAAAATATCAAGAACTCTCATGCACACCTGGTGGGAGTGTAAATTCATCCAACCATTTTGGAAAACCAATTGACATTGCATCTACAACAACTCCACTGTTTGGAATGAACCCAAACAGTATATACATGCAATGGAACATTAGTCAGCTTTACAAAGGAAATTTGGGCACTATAACACGGATCAACCTTCAAGGCATTATGCTGAGTGAAATAAGCCAGCCACAACAAATAGGATTCCACTTAAAAGAGGTCCCTAGAATAGTCAAATTCACAGAGACAGAAAGTAGAATGGCAGTTGCCAGGGGCTGGGGAGGGAAGCCTGGCGACTTTGTGTCTGATAGGTATGGAGTGTCTGTTTGGGAAAATGAAAAATGTTCTGGAGATAGAGGATTATGATGATTGCACAACAATGTGAATATACTTAATGTGATTAAACTGTACATTTAAAAATTGTTAAAATAGTAAAATATATATATATATTTATATAAAATATAAATATATATATATATATCTCACATAATTTTTAAAACTACCACAATTTTTAAAACTATCTTCAAATAAAAGTAAATAAATAAATAAATGACAGCAATTGTTACTGTAAGGCACACCCACAAACCAGAGAGGTTCATATTAACACTCAGAAGAATGAAGACAGTACATCCACCATAGGTCAGCATTGTTTATCTGGCTGTTAGGAGTTGTAATTTTTTTTATCACCCTATGCAACAGTCAGTTAACAATTTCCCTAAGCTATTTCATTTTTCAACATAAATACCAACAAGAATGTCTAATGGCAAAGAGTGAACTCAAATTAGTCCATAGCAGTAATTAATAGTATCAGATTTCCTATCAATATTAACTAAGCATGCTATTTGTCGTTTGATGTAGTCCACAGCCCTCATTAGGTAAGATGAGCTTAATGCTGAGCAGGTAAATTAAAGATTAGAGTTGATTAAAAGTGCATTAATAGTACCTGACAATTCATTTCACGTAGGACTGTTCTCCCAAGTTCTTGACATGTATAATTAAGGAAGTTAAGCTACAGGTCACTCTTTGATGAAGTTTAAGGTGAAATTCTGATTATCTTTAAGTTGAAATTCCAATCTATGAACTGCAACTAGTAGTTATTTGCCTCATTTGCCAAAGGATCAAAAGTTTATCAAAATTGCTTCCAATCTACAGAAACCCAGATAGGCATGCAACAGCCTACTGTGACCTTGGAAATGATAGTCCCAAACACCCACGTTAGCCCATGATTTAAGGAATAAGAAACTTGACTTCCTTCATTAACTTTTCCTTTTCCCTCCCGAATGGAGGTCCAATTTGTAAAGCATGTGAATGGAATGGAATCTTATTTTCAAGGTCAGCTTCAGCATATATCTAAATAACATTTCAAATGTCACTAAAGAAACACCGAGTCGGCATTATGTCCCTTCCATAATCTACTAATGACTCCCACGAAAGGCACTGAATCTTTGTAATCATCAAAAGTAAGATCATGAATGTCAAAACACAGGCTCTGGCTCACAGAAAAATGCTTAATAAATGGCAGTAAAACATACAATAACAGCAAGAGTTGAACGTGCATGGTGCATGTAATCTAAATGTATTATGCCATTTTAGCTGAGCAGATTTTAGAACAGTCAATGATTCCATTCCGTTTTGTAAATTACCGAGCTGCACCAATTCAAAAATTCTTCTGAAACTCAATTCCCAGGCATTTGGCTTTTGTTCCTGGGATTTCCACTGCTTTAGAGGATCCAGCTTTAATGGGCTCTTTCTGAGAAATCCTCCATCAGTTCTGAGAAGTACTTTTATTGAACGCTCTATTTAATTTCATTTTGCAATTAATGAAACTTTCAAGACATATTTCCCCTCCCCATTTTTTTTTAATTCCAGTTCTTTTTTTCTTGCCTTTGGGTAATTAGGAGCAGAAAACTACTCCCACTAAGAACTAAAGGCAATAAATATGACAACAAAAACACCAAATGCCAAAACAAATGTAATTTGCAGAGTTCTGAAAAGCCCATCTCTCCGAATTAAAAACATTCCGTGTCACTGCTAGAGGTCTTTGGTCCGCTAGCTATCAAACTGATCTCTTTCTGATTTCAGTGACATTCAACCAACAGTAGAGCTTTTCGAGTCTTTAGTCTTCCTTGACCAGAAGGCTTAACCTTTTCCAGTCTGGGAGTTAGACTCCTGCCTGTGCAACGCGACCTGTTTCGTAATAAAACAAACCACCAACTTCGTTGTTTATTTTCTTAGCCTAAAAATGTTTGCGTGGCTAACTGGGTACAAATGTACTGACCTGCTCTTCTTCTTCTTAATTTTTAAACAAATAATCCCTGGATAGGACCAGCCAGGAATAATCTCCTGCTGGTAAGATGCGCATCCCAACCCAGAAACACCACAGACAAGAGTGACATTTACCAAACCTTGTGGTCTCCCCGTCACTTTTCACTGCGTGGTGAGGGGGAAAAAGGTGTTTCAATCACTGTCCCAATCACCCAATGCACAGCCCCAGATTTTCCCGTTCAATCCTATTCCTAGGAAGTCTCAGGGCCCCTTTGGTAATGGGTCAAACCATAAGGCTTGGTTCCGAGGAAGCAAAGACGCATTCAAATGTGAGAATAAACTGCTCCCAGGGGAGTCTTTACACTTCCTAGTTCTAGGTAGATCAAGAGCTTCTAAAATAAACTTGGCCTTTGTTTCCTACTCCAATGGAAAATCTGACTCCAGGCTTTGCAGCGAGAGAAAAGAAGCCCTACTTTTCTGGGCAACCAGAATCCAGCTTTTGTCCCCGTCACCGCAGCAGGACAACAAAAGGGGTACCGATGTGCCGCTGAATGCTCGGAAATGCGATGTTGGCGGCCTTGGCCGGGGAGCACCTGGGGAGCTTTAATTCCGAGTTCCACCCTCCACTCCCATATGTTCTGATTAAATTGGTCTGAGATGTGGCCTGGGCACTGGGACTTTTAAATGTTCCTTGGGTGATTTCAATGTTCGGCCGGAGTCAAGAACCCCTGTGTTATAGTCTGCTCGGCTGCTGGAACAGAATCTCAAAGGCTGGGTGGCTTATAAACAACAGCACTTTGTCACAGCTCTGAGGCCGGGGAGTCCAAGGTCAGGGAGCCACAGGTTTGATATCTGGGTTCCCAGACAGCCTTTCTTGTTGTCTTCATCCCTGGAGCTCTGTTATAAAGGTACTAACCCCATTCATGAGGACTCCGCCTTCATGACCTAATCACTTCCCAAAGGCCCCACCTCCTGATACCATCACATGGCTGGGATGAAGGGAGGGTGGTGGTGGTTAGGATTTAACATATGAATTTTGTGGAGACAGAAACAGTCTATAGCAACCAAAAAGTTGATCAAGATGCCTCTATTCCTTTTTAAGGTAAGGGCCTTGGGGGCTGCCTGTGGGCGTGGTGCTCACTGAGGCTGTGAGGGAGATGAATGAGGTCAGGGCTGAGTTGAGGGTACAGGTGCTCCCAGAAAGGGAAGGAGCCTGACCGTCAGCCACGGGCCCCTCCCTACTGGGAAGCCTAAGAATCCCCCAAACTAAGAATCCTGCAGGGACCAAAATGTCACACTGATCGCAGTCTCCCCTATTTGGGGACCCCAGAAGTAAATATGCCCAGGATCTGAGTTGTCCCAAAGGTGCCCAGGCTCTTCACAAGGGTCATGCTCTACAGGGGGCTTTTGTGAGGAGGCCCAGGGCCAGCTGCTCCAGTGGGAGGACCAGGGGCCTGGCCACAGGCAGGCTCTGCAGTGGTTACACGCCAGGCTCCCAACACTCAATAGAGACTTTGAACGAGTTCATTATTTTGAAAGTTTAAGTCCAAGAAAGGTACCTTCACATCCATGACTCAAGAGCACAAAATTTCAGAGCAGAGATCTCTGCTACCCTAGTAGGTGGGGCATCTTATTGTCAAGCAGCCTGGGGACATCTTGACGAAATTTTTGGTTGCAGTGAATTCTGGGATGAGGACAGGAGAAATGTGGGGTTTTACTCAAAACCATCCTCCCCTGGCCCCAAGTCAGGCGTAGGCAGCTCTAGCTCCAGACTATGAGACTCGGGAAGGCCACAAAGCTGGCTCCTACCTGGCTCCATTCCAGCGAGTGTAGACACCAGGAAAGGGGGAAAAGGTATTGCTGGCAACTGGCTGCAGAGGAGCAGGGGTCGCACAAGCCAGGCTCCCACCTCGCCCTCTCAGTGCTGACCAGCCTGCTCACCTGCAGCGACACCACCCACGGGGCCCAGGAGGGCACATGGGCAGCAGCTGGAGGGCAGAGGCCAGACTGAGGATTCTTTACAAATGGAAAAACCAATACCACTAAGGGAACCTTTCACTCCTCCAGGAGCTGTCTGCACTCTGCTCCCCTGGCAAGGAGTGAGGGTTGTAGCTCGCTGCTGAAGACCACTGCCCTGGAGATGGGCTGGTGGGAAGAGAAACGTTGGTGGGGCCCTGTCCTTGCTGTGTTCTCTCTCCAGCTGACCTCTGGAACCGAGCCCCAGGGGTGGCAGGGCCCTTGTGAGTCTCCTGACATGGCCCCTAGGATGCACAGCTTTATGTAGAGGTAGCACCCTCGCCACAATCTGGGGGAGGGGGGGACACATGCAAATACAAGACGGGGGATTGATGGTGAGGTGCTGGATTAAAGTATTCTTTTTTAACATATTTTTTATTGAGTTCAGAGAGGGAGAGAGAGATAGAAACATCAATGATGAGAAAGAATCATTGAATGGTTGCCTCCCACACGCTCCACATTGGGGATTGAACCCACAACCCAGGCATGTGCCTTGACCAGGAATTAAATTGTGACCTCCTAGCTCAGAGGTTGATGCTCAACCACTGAGCAACGCCGGCGGGCAAGAAGTATTCTTGAGACTTATGTGGGCCACAGACTGAACCCACATCAGCCATGTGCTGTGACTCTTACACAGGGACAGAGTTCTGAGCTTGGATCTGGAAACTGACTCATCGTGCAGGGCAGGGATCGGGATGTGAAGGTGGTGAGGGTTCATGGGGAAGGCAAACCTGGGGGCAGGGGAGGCTGCATCTCAGCCTAGGTTTGGAGGAAGATACTGGAAGTGAACTCACTGAGCTTTATTGAGCAAGCACATCCTTATGGCCCCTGTCTTCTCTGGCAATGTAAATCTGACAGCACGCAAAGTATTTGACAGGTATGTGGGGTGGTGCAGGGGCAGTGGGGAGCCTGGCTTTGTTGGGGAAGGGATGCCCATCTACTCTGGGTATATCTGGACTGTGTCCTAAAAGGGTCACCTGAGGAGCTCGATCCATATGACAGCTGTTTGAGAACAGGAACCTGGAAGAGGAAAACCCGCCCCATAGCAGGCAGGCTACCTGATATAAAAGTAAGAGCACAATGTAGAAGACCATGCCTTCTGTCATTACTGAGGAATTAATTTCATTTAACCAGATACGAATTGAGAACCTTTTACACAGCTCCCACAGGATGCCAGAGACACAGATGAATAATTATGGTACAAACCTATTGTGCTTTATATAAACAGAAAGCGAATGTAAACAACGGAGAGGTTGATTCTGATGGAAGGGGAAACAGGATTCAACAGAGCAGAGTTGAACACAGCTGGAGGCCAAGATGGGGGTAGAGGGAGCAGAGAGGGGTCAGGAAGTGGAGAGGACAGAGAGAGAGAGGTGAGCTTGGTGCCAGCCCAGAGGTCCCTGAATACCAAGTTAAAGAGTGAGGATTTGGCTGACATCAGGCCCAGATGCACTGATCAACTCCCCCCACCCTAGCACTGACCAATCAGTAGAGGCCACAGCCCTCACTGGGCTCCAACTCCTCAAGTCATCATGATTATGATTCTTCCCCTTTAGAACCCATACCCTGGAAGCCACTGGGGAGAAGGTCTTCCAGCATTAGCTCACCTGTCTCCAGGCATGGGCCACTTCCTAAAACTAAACCCTTACTTTCTTTGCTGGGGGAAAAAGATTGAGGCAATTTGGGAGTGAGGGGTGGAATGTGAAAGGAGAGGTTGGAGATGGCACAGAACCACGGGAAGAAGGTAACCATGTCCTTAGTCCCAAACTCTGCCAGCACAGCGTACCTCATGAAACCTTTGTGATAACACCATTGAGTAGAGGTTATTGTTCCCACTGTGGATCTGGGTCTCCTGACCCCTTTTCAATGTGGAGACCCATTCAAAAATAACCCTCTCCAGCTCTAAGGGGGGTGAAGGAATGCAAGTCTCTAATGCAGGGTTCCTGAGGGTACCTTCCACAGCTACTCTCCTCCTAAGCCTCCTCTGCAAACACCTCTTCCCCCAATTCTTTCTTCCTAGTGGTGGCTGTTCTCCTCTCTCCCTCTCTTCTTTCTCTCCTACCCCAACAGTTCCAGGGCACCATTTCTCACTCACTGCAACTTACTGCTTCTCTGGTTTCCCCATCAATCATTCAAATTAGCAAGACAAAGGGTCCTCTTCAGGAACTACCCTTCTTAGAAAGTATTAGAATTCTTTAGGCTAATAATTTCGTAGTCTTGCCCAGCCATATACTAACAAAAGGGATTAGAACAGGTAGATATTATGGCACTGACAAAGAGAATGGAAGGGTTGGGAACCGGTGCTCAAAGAGAAGGAGACCAATTATAAGACATCTCTTCACCATAAATAAAAAAAAGTCAGAGGTTGCCAGGAGCTAGAAACTGTTTTTGTGTCCTGATTACAGTGGTGGTTATGTGCCGGGACTGACCGTCAGACCCTGAGCGACCAATGAGTGGAGTACTCTGACACATGTTTCTGTGAAAGAGAGGACTAAGGGACTGCTTCACTATAGCAACCAAACAGCCCCCCTCGTTAGGCTTTTATTGTAACAACAGCTTGAACTAAAATCAAGTATTAGATACTATCAGCAGGGTAAGCATCCTTGAGAAGACACATGCTTCTACAAGGTCGGGTCTAAAGACTAAACATAGAGATTCCAGTAAAACACCCGGGGGCTCAGACTCGTTTGGAAAAGTCAAGGCAGGGGCTGCCGCCTTTGGCAAAATCCCAACCATAAAATTATTTTCGTTGCTACTTCATAACTGCAATGTTGCTACTGTTATGAATCCTAATGTAAATATCTGATATGCAGGATGGTCTTAGGCGACCCCTGTGAAAGGGTCATTCGACTGCCAAAGGGGTCACGACCCACAGGTTGAGAACCGCTGCCCTAGAGGCTTTTGGCCTTTTGGAGATTCCGCCTTACAGACTTTCCAACCAAGTCCCCTGTTTCCCCACAGTTATGTTTCTAAACATTTGTCAAAACTCACCAAATGGTAAACAGTAAGTGACTTTTACTGTATGTCAATTTAAAAATAAATTTCAAAAAAATGACAGGGAGACTGGCTGAGAGATTATAGACTAGTCAAGAAGTAAGGAGAAGTTGAGTTATAGCAGTAGTAAGATTGGAAAAAAAAGAAGGGGACCTAGGTGAGAGAAATTTCAGAGATGAGATTCAGATGTGTGGGGGATATGTGTGAAGAAGGAATCACAGAAGGTAGACTACGGATTTTTAGAGTTGGAAAGGCTCTTACGAGATCATCCAGAAAAGTTCTGTCTCACAGATGAGAAAACTGAGTTCAAAATGATTTCAGGGTTTGGGCTCTGTCTGGGTGGATGGTGATATCATTAACCAGACAGAACAGGCACGGAACAGCCGGCTCAGGGAGGAAGTTGATGAGTTCACTTTTGGATATTTTGAATTTGGAACATTTATGTCACCAAGATTTCTTTTTTTAGATTTCAGGAATTTGAAAACAAAATGGTTAGGTTTTGGCATGGAAAGCAGTATCTTTTCCCAAATACTGTTTCACTGCAGCTACAATAAAAAAGAACTCGTGGCTGTGGAGTTCTACATGAAGATGGCACGTGAGCACATTCTGAGTTTGTGTGCGTGTGACCAACAGTCATTGAAAATCACAAGTAAAGAAGGCTACTGATCCAGTAAAGATTTCAGGCACATGCTTCATTACTGTGCGTGCCATTAACACGACCATATGTTCATGTATCGATACAACCAAGTTTGTTCTTCCTTATCCATGACATACAGACCAAACGTTGAAAACCAGTTGTTTTCCATTCTTACTGATGCCAGGATGTAATTTACTGCTGGTTTGTTTGTGCTTTTGTTTTATCTCAGGTAGCAAATAACCAAAGGAAGAGGAGCATAGACTTACTACTAGTCGACCGACAGCAGCCTAGCAAACGTGTCAGTGCTGCAGACAGGAATCAAGGAGACTTTTGTCACTATTTCAGAGCAATTTGCAAAATGATTTGATGTAACAGTCAGGCAGGGGAAAGAAGTACTCAACACCCTCACAGCCCCTGGGATATGTAACCAATGTTAAAAACCAGATCCTCAAAGTTACAAGCCAACTACAAGGCATAGTGCTTTTGGCTGTAACGTTTAGTCACAGAATAACAAAATATAAAGTTAAGAACATTTAAAATAACTGCTTCCTGTTTTTTCAAGAGCTGGGTAGGGTGAAGGCAAAGATGTGAGTCTTAGGTAGAAGCTAGAATGTAAGCTCCTTAAAACAAAGATCTTTGCTTTGTTCAATGATGTATCCAATGCTTAGCACTGTAGCAGGCTTTCCATGTGTGATTGTTGAATGAATGAATGAATGAATGAATGAATGAATGAAGCAAGCTAGGAGAGACATGAACAAGTCAAAGTGAGAGATGGCAAAGCCACTATACTTCATTCATTCATTCATTCATTCATTCAGCAAATATCATTGAGCATTTAACTAATGCCAGACCATTTTCAGGTATGGTGGTGGATATACAAATGCAGAAGACATGGTTCTGGGCCTCAACACGTTTATAACTTAGGAAAGGAAGGAAAAAAAGGGTAGCAAACATGTATATACCAACCAACACAATATCAGAGAGCATGCCCGGAAGCTTGGAAGGGAGGCACATAAAAGGCAGAAAGGGTGGTAGAGATTTAGAGGTCAGTGGGGTCCCACCCAACAGGGACACCTTCATCCAAGAGATCTGAGCCTTAAGGGATGAAGAATTTTGTAAACCTTGGACAGAAGCAGAGCATTCTGATGCAAAAATAGCAGGGGTGGGGGGCGAGTGGGATATCCCAGAGCAGAGAAGACAAGATGGGTTTAAGGAATAATAAATCTTGCTAAGGAGTAGCAGAGACTACTGGACGCTGAAAATTCTCAGCCAGAGAGAAACTTGAGCATCAGGCTCCTTTGTCTTACAGGGGAGGATAAGCCTTTTTTCTTTCTTTTTAACCAGGGAAGAATTTTAATCAAATCTGTTACAAAGCATAGGTAAACTGGAGTGAGGAGAAACTGGAGCTGGTTACTGAAATCACCTAGGCAAGAATTAGCAAGGGTGGTGGCAGCAAGATTAGGGAAGAATGGAGAAATGACAGGGCTCTTGTCTCCCTGCATAGAAACAGTAAAAATGCATCCTGAGTTTTGAGCCGGGGTGATCAGGAGAATGGTGGGGATGTGAAGAGACACTGTTGAGTCCAAGGAAAGTTTTGGAGGGATAATGAGTTTAGTCCTGAATTAAATATTTTGATTGTATGTTACATTTGAGCTGCCAGCAGGAAATCCAGGTGGAAAGGTGGGATAGTATAGAAGCAGGACAGCAGTTTGTAGAAATACCCATTTGAGAATCAGCTGCATATAGGTGATATTGAGGCTATGAGGATGGAGAAGGAGAGAGAGTAAACAGTAAGTATTAAAGGACCCTCCAAACCATTTACTCAACATATTCCCCCAGAACATGTTTTTCAAAGCAAAAGAGAATTCCTAAAGCTGGTTTTTAACTTGAAGTAAAGAAAACACCTCATTCATAAGAAGGGGAGCTCAACTTGTTGGAATTCCACTGGAGAGAGAGAGAGAGAGCGCAGGCAAGAGGAGGGAATACACCCATTGTTTCAGACAGTTCTCCTCTCCCAGGCTTAACTCAAGTTTCACTCAGTGGGAATAAAATAATAGAGGACTCATATAAATACTTCTATTTGGTAGAAGGCAATGGAAACGAATAACCTAGCTCATTTAACCTTCAGTCACCACAGCTACAAAAACAAGAAGAGATATGAGCACCGTGTAGGATGAATGTTTCTTTCTTACTCCCACCCTCATCCCGCCCGTCTCTCCTTCCCAGGTCTTTATCAACACATTTCAAACGCCTCGGAGATGTTGATAAGGCAGCACCACAG
This sequence comes from Myotis lucifugus, assembly GCF_000147115.1. Classification (NCBI taxonomy): domain Eukaryota; kingdom Metazoa; phylum Chordata; class Mammalia; order Chiroptera; family Vespertilionidae; genus Myotis; species Myotis lucifugus. The sequence goes on from NW_005871084.1 coordinate 5,999,502, forward strand.
CTGCGAACTCCTCCACAGATGAGAGACGCGTCTCAAGACCAAACCTTCCCACCTTTGCGTGGAACCAAAGCCTGACTTCTACCCTCGGCACCCACAGCTGTTTTCCACAAAGAGAAAGAACCCTGCCCACTCCACTGCCTCTTTGAAGGCCGCTGTCCTTTTCCTGTGGCCTAATTTAGCTGCAGATTGAAAAGTGCCACAAAAGCAACAAGTGGATACAGTTTTCAAGAGTTCCTTCATAAGATAAAGCTGATTTTCTTCCAGTATCACTTTCTTGGTTTCCATTCTTCTTTATTTGTTGAAAGACTCTCTAAATAATCCCCAATATGTATAATTATTACTTGGACTGGAAGTTCATGGTGGTAAAAAAAAAAAACACTCTACATTTTTCAAAAAAGTCATCACTCTTCTTTATCAAAGACTCGTAAGACGGTGTTGATGGGAACGTGGACAGCTATTGTCACCTACAGCCAGAGGCTCTTCAACAGATCATTGCTCACATGGAAACCAAGACTCACCAGGTGTCCACAGCCCTGCCCGGGCATCACTTACAGACAGTAAAACAGACAGAGCTCCCACCCTCTTGGTGTTTGCAATGGAAACCAAAGAAGCCTATTCCAACCGGTGACAGCCCTGGAAAGAGCACAGTCTGCAGCACAGAGGTGAGCAAAGAACCTCTGAGTAACTCAGTTCATTTGAAACCCTTCGGTCACGCTGTCAAACAAGGTAGTCATGGGTATTTTTTTTCAACAATTTTTTTAAATGCTGAAAGGACATTTAGATGCATTTCTTTCTCATGTAGGAAAGATAGAAGGCAACTTTACTAAGACAGACGCAGAATCTAGCTAATATCTCTTCATCCTATTCTTAGACTCCTAAACAAAGAAATGAATTTCTAAAAGAGAAGAATCCCATGGGAAGGAAGTTCGGTTAGAGCCCAGGAGGCTGGAAGACATTTTAAATCAGTGCAGAGCTCACGGAGAGCGGTGCAGTGAGAAAGTGCAATGTGGGTGCATCGTGAGGGTGGAAACGCAGGGTCTGGCCAAGGCCTAAGGAAAGACTAGACAGGGCGATTAGAGTGGTTCCAGGGCATGTGTTTGGAGGGTGGTTTATAATGACACAGGCACCTACAAAAAGCTTATTTGGTTTTTCACAAAAAATGCGAGGACCCAGTACGAAACCAAAAGTTAATCATGATCATGCCCAATCCCTAAAAAGATAAGAAAGATCTGCCCAGATTACTACCATAGGGGCCAGCTTGCCTGGGACCATCCCATTTACCCTCCTGGCCCCGTGGAATAACTAGGAACACCACTTTTCACTCTCACAAGTCTCCCAGCCCGGATGATAAATTTTATGGTCATCCTAGATACAAAAGAACAGCAAGCTAATAAACTACGGTGAACACTGAAACAAGATACAACATTTTAGAAAGGCTTTCCTTCTGAATTGTGCAATATACTTAATAACTAACCCAGACTTTCTGTGTTGCACTCACATTCCCACTTCTAGGTTGGGAGTTGCCTTCCGACACTAAAGCGTGGGGCTCACACTGAGGGGAGGGTTACTGTGTGGCCCCAGGCAGTTGCCCTGTAAACCAGCAGCAGATGAAACGGTCTTTGAGAGAAGGACACGACAGACGATTTTCACCAAGCAACATCTTAAATGAATGGTTCTTCAGCCACAAGATAGGACACTGAGGAAAGGCTCACAGTTCTCTTTGATTCTGTGGGTGCAACAGGTGTGTGTGTGTAGGTGGGAGGAGGGACCGTCAGCAAAGGCTTCTGCTGCAGGAGGTTTCAGAGTGAGCGCAGCGCTCTCAAACCACACGCAAGGAGAGCAAAGTGAACTCTCTGCTGCGTGCCGTGGGAAACCAGGCTAAGGACAGATTTTCATGATCTGCGCATCTTCCTCCTATTGCAGGCGACAGGTAAGATCAGTGATAGTTCTTGTACCACAACCTGGTGGCTGCTGGAGCCTCACCTGGGTTGAAGGTGTGCTCTGACGGGGGAAGCCCAGAAGGTCAAGCTGGGCTCTAAACCACGTGTGAACAGGACATGTGCATCGGACGACCCCAGGTCCTGGTGGACCCAGCCCTCCTTCCTGCAGGGACAAGCCAGGCTCTAGCAGCTGCTCCCCCAACCACCCACCCCATAAGAGGGGATGGGGACAGGAGGTTTAATCACATGAAATCAAAACACTTCTCCAGGGGCACTGCCCGGAATGAAATGCTCTCTGATCCACTGAACATTTTAAACCAAAACATACTCAAACCCCGAACACGAGCCATGTTTGTACTTCTCTTTTTTGGGGGCTGTGAAGGGAGGGTGAGGTGCTACACCGAATAACAATGTTCAGCCCAGGAAAACCCCCAACACACAGGCAAACACCTGCTTCAGGCACAATCCGCCCAACCTAGTGAAGTCATCACAAACAGTTCTTGATGAAATGTCCTCCCCAGGTTCAGAGATGAGAGTGACCAGGAAGAACATGCGCATGTGTTAGGGTGGTGTGTGTGAGGGTGGGTTGTGAAGGGAGTGTATTCCTGGGGAAGGAACAACAGGCTCAAAGGAAAGACTGCATGGGACAGTCGGATGACAGGGGATAGCACGGCTGCATGGCATGTATGGAGGACCCAGGATATGTGGAATAGTCATGAGTGTGTGTTTGTTCACGGCCAGGGGGAGAATAAGTACATACAGAAATTACCACCTTTTCTCTAGTCCATACACCAAGGAAAATGGGATCACACTGTAGCCGGCAACTTGAAAAGTCCCATTCCAAAATTTAAAGTACTATTTCAAAATGAAAAATGCTTTGACAGAACATGCACATTTATGGATACACTTCCTCACCTGCTCCTGGTCATCTACAGGTACCAATGATGAAACAGCTCATCCTTAGATCTTTGTTAAGAACAAGCTGCCTACCAGACATCTTCACTTCTCACTTCTACACTTTTTTTTTCAGATCTAGCATCTCCTTTCCATGCGATGCCACGATGCTATGAGTTGGCAGAGCAAAAGCCTGTCATTCTTAAAACATGAAAAAAATAATTTGGCACCTTTTTCCTGATCTCAGAGCATGCAATTAATGCTCCGGCTGCCTTGGTATGTAGACCAAACCTTCTGCCACAGTGTTTTACAGTACTATTGTCTAGGGCAGCTCTGCCAATCTTTTCATTCCAACAGAAACGATGCCAGGTTTCTCAGAGCTCAGCAAGGTATAATGAGGCTGAAGAGGTGGCTGCTTCCCTTCGTGGGGGAATGAATGTGTTCCTGGGTGCTTCTCTACAAAACACAAAGCTATCTCAAGATCTGAGGACTTCTGTCTCTCCCACACCCACTCAAAGCAATAAAAATACAGACTTTACAAAGGAAAAGTAGTTAAAATTGTATATCACTCATCTATGGCTTTTTAATTTTTAGGAAGAATAAGGCAGAGAAAATAATCGGGGACAGCAGTGATTTACGAAAGCATATGATCAATGTGGGGGAATTACTACCTGCATAACATTAGTCTCTCAAAATATAAAACAAGACATAATTATAACAAGGAAGTATAGGGATAGGGAGAGCAGAGAGAGCCAAGAAAGACCAAGTCTAAATGTGTTTAGATATTACACTACAATACCTGTGTATTGGCTCAGCTGTAAGATAATCCTAGACCCAGCCCCTGTCTCAACCAGGGCCGACTGAATGGTCCAGACCAATGATGGTATTTACCATGAATCTCACTGCCCCCAAGTATATTAGAAAAAAGAACAGCAGTAAGAACCAAATCCCTGTACTGTCACCGATAGCTAGGTAATACTATCTTGC
>NW_005871084.1:6003586-6025419 GCF_000147115.1 Myotis lucifugus
TCATGAGAGACTGCCCTAACCCAACTCCTTTGTTTGCAGATGAAGACACTGAGGCTCAGAGGGGTGTGATGTGCACCAAACAGCAAATTCCTGGGAGAGCTAGAAGGATACAAATCAAGCCCTTGACCCTAAGTGCCCGCAATACTATGCTGATCTCACCTGCCATGCCCAACTCCTATTCTTGACCTTGACAGCTTCTCTCTTCTTCCCTAGAAGAGTAGCTCCCCATCCTCTGTCCATATTGGGTGTGACATTAGGATATAATAAGACATATATATCTGGTTCTCATCTCTGGTTGTTGGCACAGAGCTCCTAAAACGCTTGTCATTTCCTGAGTGACAGGGGTGAGAGGAGCATTTTTTGTTATATTTGGTCTTGGTTCCCAGTTTCTAACATAAGAGCTTCTAGGACTGTGGGACGCTCCAGAGTGATGGGTGTCTTTTGTATGCTAATGAGATGACTGGTGGCCTGCATCCCTAGTTAGCTTCAGGATGGGGGCTGGTCACTAGAAAGACCAAGGCATGATGGGAGGGTTGGAACTTTCGGCCCCACACCCCACCTCCCTACCTCCAGGGAGAGATGAGGGACTGGAGTCTTGATCATCATTGGCCAGTGTCTTGATCAATTGTGCCTACCTTATGAAACCTCCATTAAAACCCCTGAACTACGGGTGAACAGGTCAAGATGATGAGAAGATAATGAGTTCCATAACTTTCTTCCATACCTTGCCCTGTGCACCTCTTCCATTTTGCTATTTCTGAGTTGTATCCTTTATAACAAACCAGTCATAGTAAAGTAAAAGCATTTTTCCTGGGTCCCTGTGAACCATTCTAACATGAGGAGGGGGTCATGGAAACCTGGGATTTATAGCGGGTCAGTCAGAAGTATGAGTGGCCCAGACTTCTGACTGGTTTCTAAAGTGGGGGCAGTCTTGTAGGGCTGAGCCCTTCAATTGTGGGATCTGACGCTAACGCCAGGTAGTTAGTGTCAAAATCAAATTAAATTACAGGGCACCCCAATGATATGCAGAGAATTGGAGAACTGGCTGTTGGTGTAACACCTCTGGTGTTAGAAGTGTTGTAAATAAAACAATTCAGTGGTGACTTCCTGGATCTGATCCCTTGCCTCTTTGGTCCAGGGTACCTGCCTCATCCGTCCACCCAGTGGGGGACTAACCTCAATCTCAGGCCTTTCTGACAGGTGAGATCCACCAACCTTGCTTCATGATGCCAGGAATTTTACATGACAATAACTGACTCCCAACAGAAGAAACATCCTTGTCATGGCAACATGCCTACCACCCAAGCCTGACCTTGACCTGATGGTTCTAAAATTTCAACATGAGTCAAACCTTTTCGTTGAAAATCAGCTACAGTTTTTGGTGAATGTGTCACATTAGCCAGCTACAGGACATGCTTGTGTCCATTTAATAAATAAACATATATCAATATTTACTTCTAAAGGGGACTCTGTCCTATTATCTTTTGGTACAAAAACACAAACAAATATTTCCATGGGTAATTATTAGTATATTTCTAACAGAAGTGGACCAGAAGTCAAAACTCTGAAATTCTACTCCCGGCTCTAACTCATAGAGCAGGTGGGCAAGCTCCCTTCTAATACCTCAGCACACTCACCTGCACATATGTGGCCAGCCCTTCCCTGTCTACCTCACTGGACCAACAACAGCATCAACAAGAACCTGGAAGTGAATGACACGATGCCATGAAGCTGTCTTAACTCTACCCCATCTATGCAAAAAAGAAAGGTCTTTCTACCCTCTTATTATATCTAAATATGGGAATAAAAAGGTAACCACACTGCAAAAAATGGTTAGCAGTCTAAACCAGTGCTGCCCAACAGAAATATCATGTGAGTCACACATGTAAGTTTAAGTTTTCAGGTGGCCGCATTTATTTTATTTAAACCAATATATTGAAAATATCATTTCCACATGCAATTAACAAAAATTACTAATAAAATATTTGCATTCATCTTTTCATACTAAGTCTTTGAAACCTGGGTGTGTATTTTACATTCCAATCACACTCCACTGGACTAGCCATATATCATGTGTCCCATAGCCACACGTGGCTAGTGGCTACATACTGGACAGTACAGATTTTAGACACAGTGTACGGATGATGCATGAGCCCTTCTTCCGTGCCTAGCACAGAGCCCTATAATGAGTCAATGCCCAATCAATATGTGTGGGATGCTTATATGTTCAGAGATAGCCTTGTACCATGGAACATCTTTGGGACAAGAGGAGGAATAAAGAACTGAGAAAAACATCAGGTCTCTATCTCTGTTGGCCTTTTTTTGTTCTCAAAACATAGAAGTCTTGACTGGCAGGCTGCTGAAAGGCAAGCTGCTGGTCATGATGAAATTCTAAGCGTGGTGTCTGCTGATGGAGTGACCATTCCTCACCAAACCGTCTTTAACCTGCCTCACTGTGGGCTTGTCCTGGCCTCTATAGTGGCCACTGTCGGAAGCCCAGGGAGGCTGCTGGAAACAGATGAGCACTTGTCCCTGGGTCCCCATACTACTGTGAAATCATCTGCATGCTGTTCAGCGAATTTGCATAAAATTGGAGCCAAAAGATCTTGGCTGGGTTTCCAGGCCCCACTCTTTCTCCTTCCTCGCTGCTATGGCCACCACTATTTATCACCATTTACGAGGGGGGTAGAGCAAGACAGACCCCCAATTAGAATCAGCATAAAAATGGAATCCCTTCCCCACACTGACATGAAAATCAGAGTCCTCAGGGGCAAACTCAGATGTAATCTGGCGGCCACATCCTTTGTTATGACAAGAGTTTATTTTATATGACTCTGACCTGTGACATGAAAACACAGCTTTGGTTGGGCTGTAATGATCCATGACGGCACACACACCTGAACACCTCGGAGCTCAATGCCGGCCCGTGGGCCACCTGGGAAACCAACTTACCACCCTTCATTCCAGAAAGCCACAGGCCTCCACCCCAAATGCAATGCTCTTACCCTAAAGGACCCTTCTCCTCCTAGCCAGCCAGGTATGTCGAGGGGCAGACCCAAGGTGAAGTGCATCTGCCTCTGGGTGCACACACATCTCTCTCTTCCTTTGTGACCCAGTGGCCCAATCTACAGAGGGCAAGTGCACAAAGTAAAGGACACAACAGAGAAGGTGAGTGTGGAAGAAAAAACACAGAGAACACAACGTGCTACAGCTTACATTTTGTTATTTTATCTCAACTGCCTATCTCTTTCTAGGACTATTTCCCAGAGAAATTCCATTTTCATTACAAAACAGGTTTCTTATGCCAGGGTAAAGACTGCAGTGCTGTTATTATGGCCATTGTTATTCCCCCGAGGTCATCTCAGATGGTATGTCTACGTCAGATAAATGGTTTCCTAAACAGGCTTTTCTGCATCCTGCCGCTGCTCATATCTGCCCGAGTCATTGCTTCTGGGGCCTCGATCAAAGCGGCTTCCTGCAAGCTCCAGAAGAAGGCAGGCGACAGAGTACTGTGACTAAGAGCACCAAGTACCCTGCAGACGCCTGGGTTCAAATCCCAGCTCAACCACCGAAGCAGCTATAACCAGTCACGTCTCCAAGCCTCATCTGCAAGATAGTAAAACCGTGCCAACCTCCCGGGACTGCTGTAAGACGCAAATGCATCAATGTAGACAGAATGTTTAGACAGTATCTGGCACAGAGCACACACCTATGAACATCTGTATGAACATCTGCTTTACCACCAGGAGAGCCTCAGTGCACCTCGAATGCTGCCAGCACCACCCATAACTCATGCAGAAGTATAGCAAAATGACTGTCCATGCATTGAGCCAATCAGTCAACATTTATTGGGCACCTACTATGTGCTTGCACTGTGCTAAGCACTAAGGACCAAGTCATGATTCCATCATGTCCATATTCCTCAACTCCAGTGAACAACTTTACTGATTCTACCATTGAAACGTCCTTCCCAGTCATGCCACCCCAGTGGGGCAGGTGCCCAGGTGCAGCTGCTCAGCCCATCCCAAGATGGACACCTGCCCCATCTAGCCTCCTGCTGCCCTCTCAGCCAACAACAAAAATCACTACCCTGCTGGACAGCTTAACTGCTCTCTACTGCATGAAAGATCAAATCTAAGTTCCTTGAGGAGACACACAGGACCCTGGGGAGTCAGCTTCAGCTAAGCCCCCCGCTTGACCTCATTCTTTTCTACACCATATCCCCTATATTCTGGTTGCACTGACCTTGGTATCATTCTTGTCAGACCCTTCTATTACACTGTTTATTTGCACATGGCACCCTTTCCCACTCTCCATGGGGGAGCCTCCTACTTATCCGTCTCGACTCAGGCCAAGTGGCACCTCCTCTGGGAAGCCACCCTTCACTTCCTCAGGAAAAACTCACTGGGTTGCAATATTTCTGTTTGTGTGTGTGTGTGTGTGTGTCCCCAGGAGGCTGCCCTCTGCAATGCCAGAGAACACGTCCAGGAAACCCTGCAGGTACAGGGATTGCTGAAGGAACACATGAGCACATTTTTCTTGTACCAAAGTTTCGGATTGAAGCCATGAGGCAGATGTTCAGAGTTAGGGGGGTGCAGGGCAGCTCCTACGCATCCCACAGCTGGAGAGGCCTGCTATTCTAAATATGCGAACAATGCAGCCCTGCACAGGGAGGGTCATTTAGATGCAGCAATACAGCAAAAACTCCCCCAGAAATAACAACATCCATAGTGACCGAGTCACGTTCCTGTGAATTCTCTACTCGAAAAAGAAGTGAGGGAGGGAAAGAAATAGAACAGGTAAACAGGTGCCATTCCAACTCATTTAGCCTCTGTTTTATTTCACTTTTTACACTGTGATTGCTTTGCTTCTTCTCTTTCACTATATTCTGGAATGAATCATTTCACATAAGTGAATTTTTCAGATGACTGAAGCCGAACCTTTTTAAAAATTTTAAGCATTTGGAATGGAGATATTTCTGAAACGATAACTCTGCCTCCCTGAACTCTTCAACTCTTCCTATGGAAAGTCACCCCATCTTGAAGACCCAGCAGCATCATTAGGACTAAGGAAGATGGTCCCGTGCCACAAGCCAGGGATGACCTCAAGGGCTGGTGACATCTCCATTACTGTCTGCCCCACAGCGGGGAGCCTCCGACAGCTGTGTTTCTTAGTTCCCGAACCAGTTTTAATAGCATTTCTCTCTTCTTCCTTACAATTAGACTCACCCCATAACTTTTCTAATAATTTGCAGGCTTCTGTTACCAACGCAGTACCAGATTATTATATTTAGTGTTTCCACTGACTGGAAAAATATGATAACCAATCTTGAGAGAAACTATATATAAATTGGGTGGACAATTATTCAGCCTTAAAAGAAATGAAATGCTGACACATGCTACAACATGGATAACCCTTGAGGACATGATGCTCAGTGAAATAAGCCAGACACAAAGGATAAATACTGTATGATTCCACTTATATGAGGCACAGAGAGAAGTCACATTCAGAAAGACAGAAAGTAGAATAGTGATTACCAGGGGCTGGGAGGAGGAGGGAATGGGGAGTTACTGTTTAATGGGCACAGAGCTTCAGTGTGGGGTGATGAAGAAATTCTGGAGGTAGATGGTGGTCATGGTTGCACAACTATGTGAATGTGCTGACTGCCACTGAATGGTGCAATTAAAAATAGTTAACAGGGTAAACTTTATGTTATGTGTATTTACATATATATATATATATATATATATATATATATATATATATATATATATAATCTTTTTAAAAAGCAAACCTGTTAAGAATGATGTGCAAGCTCTTATGAGTAATCAGTGTGACCTTTCGCATGTGAACTTTCACGACATCTCTCTGCAGAGCAGGGGCTGAAATTACTTCCTAGTTCCATCACAACTGCTAAACAGAGGTCTGCAAGGTGTTCATAGACTCTGCAGCCATAAAGGCCTTTTCTTTACAAATTACAATACAGGTGACGGGCGGGTGCTCTTCGCTTCCACGTGGACATGATAAATACTCTCGGGGAGAAATGGGGCAGAGAAGGGGCGGTGCTTTCTCCTCTTTGCACTGGAAACCACTGAGCCAGTCCTGGGCACTGAATCCTGGGCACAGAATCCACACCTCCCCTCCTGTCCTGAGATCAGACCCTATAACCAAGTGGTCCCATCTAAAGCCCTTCAAGAACAAAGATCTTAATTATCTGAAGTCATTAGGACTTTAAGGATTTCTAAAAATACATAAAGCAGCCTTTTAAATAGTATACTGTTGAGTTATAGAGTATAAATTAGACATTTCAGATTCTATTGGACCAACATTTTTAAAGCAGTCTGATCCATAAAAGAGAGAGGAAATGGCTGGGGGCGTGTTCTGTTCCACTAACGCAGAGCCCAGAGTTTGGGGAACCTGGTGCTGAACTCTGTCTCGCTTAATGAAAGGTTACTATTGTCCCTCTGCCTGAATAATAATTTCCCTTCCTTTTTTGCTTCCTTACGAAATACCATGAAGTTCTACTCTAAAAGTCATAACATCTTGTGCCTGGGAGAAGTGTTTAATTGATTTATTTTTATTTATACATGCTTTATTAAACAAAGCCCTTAAAATAGTTTTTTCTTCTGAATTTGAGTTCCTTATTCAGCACATGAACTTCAAATTCGTTAAATATTCAATCCATACCTGTGTAATGGCACAGAGATATACCTAAATTAACGAGGAAGCAGAAAAAGAGAGAGAGAGGTTTCATAAGGAGCCTCGCAAGACTTTCCTATCTTGTCAGAAGTTCATGTTTAAGTTTCTTTAAGAAAGTAGTTTCCTGGCCCATGGTGAAACTCCCTGAGCCCTGCGAATCAACAGAGCAGCATCCTGTGGAAATGTTATTATGGAAACACTGCGCTGTTCTAAGCCAAACGTATCCAAATTAAACCGAGGGGATGGAAATAACTCTCCCCTGGTATGCCCATGTTGCTGAAGGTGGGTTTGTTTATGAGTAGAATAAAATTTACAGCCAAATATAAAAACAGATACATCATCATCTTGTGAACTTGAGTAACATGTCATTCCACTTCTGGACTCGGGAAAAAAACACGAAGGTCATGCCTAAAATAAGAACGGCCAAGGCTGAGGATCACACCCCAGGTAAAACCGCAGACTTTCCCACCTTCTGATTAAGGCAGGAGGCTTGTTACAATTGGACAGTGAGATCATTTCTCTGGAACCAGGAGCGCCCTGTGGATCTCTTCTTCCAACACACACACACACACACACACACACACACACACGCTGACCCCTGGAGAGCTTCTGAACCAGGTGTCTGGTCTCGGTATGAAGCAATTTTTTTACTACTTATTTTTCAAAGGCTATTTATGCAGACGCTTGGGAGCCAAAGAGGAGAGAGACAGAAACAGTATTTCTCTCTTCGTTTAAACTAGGAAAGCTTTTAAAAATCCACCTCCTACTCCCCAAATTAAAGATAGCTAATTGGCTTTCTAAAGAGACACAAAAGAGACCCCAAAGTTATGTGCCTCAAATTGTTATATTTGATAGGTTTCTGTTTTAAATGTTTAAGAATTTCTTTAAGTTGCAGAGGACATCAGTTACCACTCTGGTTGCCGAAAAACCTTCCGAGGCCAAGTTACTTGACTTTGCAGAACCTCTGTTTCCTCATTGATAATTCCACTTCCTACCTTCAGGAGAGGTTATCAGGGTTAAATAATCTTCTGTCCATAACAGTGTCACACCCAGAGTCTGGCACATATTGGGGTTCAAACATGCTAGTTTCCTTCCTTCCTCCGGACTCTCAGTGACTGTCGCCAATGACCAATGTCGTGATAAATGAAAATGGGGAAAATGACAGGATCCATAGGGAACAAGGAAAAGTGCTCCAAACATTTTAGCCAAAAACAGTAGGTCTTTAGTTCTATACTGTGCATGGTAACCCATTTTAAACTAATGTGTAGGCTGCATTATACTAATACATATGTGAATTTTAAGGTAGGACACTATGTTTTCAGCTGTTAATTTAAAAAAGCGATTCAACCTACTCATATAGCCACATGACCTTTAGACTCTAGAAATCCTACTGATGGAGGTTCCCCCTTTTCTAAATTCGATAGGCACTCCACTAGCCAAATTTATGTTGGTTACCTAGAGAGAAGCCCAATCTTAAAAGTCAATGAAAGCCCGGCCTCTGTGGCTCAGTGGTTGAGCACCGACCCATGCACCAAGAGGTTGCCGGCTTGATTCCCAGTCAGGGCACATGCCTTGGTTACGGGTTTGATCCCTCGTGAGGGTGTGCAGGAGGCAGACGATCGATGTTTCCCCTCTCGTCGATGTTTTCCTCCCCCTTTCCTATCTATAAAAATCAATTTAAAAATATTTAAAATCATTGAAAATATGGGTTGCTAATTAGATGCCAACCATCATCTATGTTCTTATAATTCTACCTTTCCCCTGTTGAAAGGGGCTGTTTTCCAGAGCTCCCACGTGGAGTTTTAGAGAACGCTCACATCCATCACACTGCTGTCCCCTAAGGAGGCATTACACGGTCGAGTCCACCGCCCACCTCACATGCACACCCATGGGCTCTTGAGTGAATGTGTGGGGATGAAATGACAAGCAGGTGTGGGCCCCTCTGCGGTAAACATAAGACACACTTCAAAAGCTAAATCAAAGAAGGAAAACTAACCTGAAAGAAAAGACTACATTTTAATTTTCTGAAAATTTTTAGATAAAACGCAGGGGATGATACATTTTTTAAGATTAGATATACTTCATAATCTATGGAGTTTCTATGGAGGAATCTGGTGTCCTTGTGATAACACACCCCGACAGGCAGCACAGTGTAAAAAAATATCTACAGACTCCAGTCTGGGAATGAATACCAGCTCTTCTTGACTTACTGGCTCTCGCATAGCTTTGTTAGGCAAAGTTTTCTCTTGGTGGGGTGGGGGGGCGGGGGGAGGAGATAAACAAATAACAATAAAGGTGTGGGGAGAGGAAGGCAGAGACAAGTGGGAATATAATAGCTGCCTTGCCTAGGGTTTGTTCTGAAAATCAAATAGGCCAGTAGATATGAAATTTCTTTGGAAACTTTAAAATCCTCCATAAGGGCAAAAAACCATTGTTGCAAAATTTTCACCTGGAGGAAAATTCTATGAACACTGCTTTTCATAACTGAATTTATTCTTCAAATACACTTTTATTAACTGGTTGTTAATGAGGATTTATTAATATGAATTCTAACAAAATAAAGTTTTTCAACCAGGCAATAAGGATAAAACCCCCTCACCTATAACCATAATAAGGACCACATTTCAAAAGGATTGTAGAAGAAGATTACTGGCATTGAAGAAGAAATGAGCAATGTTTTGAAGCATTCGATCAATCACTAGGTCTTCCCCCAAATCCCTCTACTCTGGTTGTAATCATTGCCCAAAGCTATCGATTTCTTGCTGTCCCCACTCCAATCCTCTAGGTCAGGTCCCGGGTCTTACTGAGCTGACCTCCTATCTGTCAGGAATCTCTCCCCAGTCTCATTAACTGGATGAAGTGGAGCCAGAATGACCTTTCTGGAGGGCAGCCCTCCATGGCAGTACATCTCCAGACCATCTTTGTGATCTGGCCTCCTCACTCAGGCCAGGCCGGCCCTCAATCCCTGCAGCTCACCACCTGCTCTCTCGCCTCTGGCCTTTGTTCTCAGGGTTCTGTCTGCTGGGCACACTCTGGTCCTCCTTCCTACTCCTCTAGGCTAATTGCAGCTCATCCTTCAACCCCCTTTCCTGGGAAGACTTCCTTGACTCTAACAAATACCTTACCGTGGTTGCATTTCTTCTCTCCCAGCTCTACCCTTGCTTAACTGGACCTGCTGCTTAATGGTCCTCATGCCCCAGATTGTAAGCCACATCTAACCCGTCCCCACTTCCCACTGACCCAGGGTCTGGCCTACAGCACACTTTAAAAATCAAGAAAAGTGTGGGATAAATGAATAACTGATCTCCTATTCTGTCTGCTTTAAATGTATGATCAAGTCCACCCAAAACAATTATTCTCCAGAAAACAGAGATGCAAGTGGGTCCTTCTTAAGAAGGAGGAGGACATCCTTTTTAATTTTGTGCTGAGCCAAACAGGTAAAGATGTTTGAAGGCAAAGAAGTATCTCAACTCCTATTAAATTTCCCCAAAGTCTCCACATTTTCAAACCACTAATTTACTCATTGGTCATGCCCTTTTGATAGTTCTTCCAAAAGGTATTTTCAAATTCCATTTGACATGTACTTTCATCAGTTAATTTTTAATTGAGCTAAATATTAAATGCTCACATTAACCAGACAAAGCATGTTTAGCTCCCAATCTGCAGTGACAGCCTGTGTTATTCTCACACACAGGCCAAGCATGAAATAGAAAACTAATAACCCCTTAAGTGTATTCTCAAAGTATCATTTATGGGAAAGAAAACTACATTCAAAGGAAACTTGTGCAATGGCTGTCATTTTTTTTTCCCAGAGCCGCAAGCTGTTACAAAGCAGGAAAGCTCATTTTCTCACGGATATGGACAAGCTCAAAAATCCCACTGTCACTGGATGTGTTCATTAAGAAGGAATCTGGCAGCAGCACAGGGGACAGATACTTTGGAAAACAGGCCAATTATCTGGGTGTCCTTTATAATTTGAAGTTTCTGAATTCACTCCTAGATAAGCCACTTGAAGACGGCCTGGCAATGGTAACATACCGCGCAGATGGTCACTGAAGAAATGATGGGGAGGAAGGGAGGATGGGGGAGAAGAGAAAATTTGCTTGTGGTTTCATTCATGGGACAAATCTGTAAGCTGACACATCCCTCTTTTTAAAAAGTCCCTAGAGCGGTACGGTCAAGCTTCATTACAAGTAAACAAATCATACCATCTTTCTCAAACAGATGACAAATGGTGAATAATAATGCTTTGAGTTTGCTTCATGCCAGGGAATGGGGACTCTCAAAATACAAATTCCACCAGTTGGTAAAACCACCGAGAGGCTGTGATGCTCGCATCAGTGAGAACAGAGGACTTGGCCTGAAGCTCCCTGGCCAGTGGTTTTATCCATGATATCCCTGGTGGTCCTCTTGCTGGTCAATGTCTGGGGAAGTGAAATCCTAGGTTCTCTCACCTCTGGGAACACTGGACTGGACTGACTTCCACCTCCAATTGGCTGCGTGTTTTCATAGGAACTGGAGGACCATTTAGCCCCATGATTCTCATGCTGTAGTTCTTTTATATTTGAGCTTCAGGACCAGAGGAAAAGCCCACCTTGTTTGCACTGGGATATATAGAGCCCTTGGACAAGCCCTGATTTCTTTAATAATAAGGTGATGAATAATCTCAGATGCCAAGACTTTCCCAGTCTGGATAGGGCCTGAGATATGAAACATGAAGATATGAGATATGAAGCCTGAGAGGACTGCTGCACATGTATATAGATTGTATGTATGTATTCTTTGTGTAAACAAGATATAATGTGACAATGAATAGGCTGGTGTCTAACGTTAGCATTAAGGACTAATAAAAGTTTAATGCTTAATATAAAGCAAAATCTAGACGGTTTCTCTTCAGCTATAAATGACATACTTTTTCAATTCAATGATGAAGGGCGAAATCGACATAGTAGGTAAGTAGGTATTTTTCTTTTTTCATTTCTATTAAATATTAACAGGTCTGTGGGATGGGACATTTGGAACACACACACTATAATAAGGAGAGCGGGAAAATATCATTTGGGTTAGGGTGAGTTAAATGCCCCAAATGCCTCTAAAATAATCATTATTAATTCATTAATTCAATAAACAATCAATGTGTGCACCACTACTGATTATGCTAGGTGCCAAGATAAATGTAATAGGAGAAATATTTTATCATATAAGGAAGTCCAGCCCTCCACAAATGGAGGATGCTACTCAACTAAAACTCCTGTCATAGAGCTTTGCACATAGTAGGTTCTCAATAAATGGTTTTTCAGTAAAAAAAAAAAAAAAAAGTTAATGTGCATGCTACCTCAAATAATATCTGTACAACTCTTTCCATTTCCATCATTGCCCTGGTGACTAAGACCTCGGGGTTAAGTTTTCCTCATTTTCCTTAATTAAGACTTCTTCAAATTGTTTTCTTCTTATACTGTCATGTTAATATTAATAAGTGGCTCTACCTCATTGGAATTATAATTATATGCTGGCCAGAATTCATCATGGAAATGGCTCGAAGACAGTCCTAAAATTTTAGATTCAGAAGTGCCAACTGACATCCTTTATGAACTTTCTTTTTTTTCCAAAGAGATAAAAAATCAATATCTAAAGCTGATGATATAATTCGTAATTAATTTTATTCCTATCCTAATAGTAAGAAGGTAATATATGTCGCAAATAGGCATTGAATGAACAGCACTAAATACTTATCCCATATTCTCTTAGAACATTCTAATGCAGCTGAGTGGAATGTTTGGCTACAATTCAATTTCATAGTTAATACATAGAAATAACATTCATCATGTTATAAAGAAGAAGAAATCTTAGTATTGCTTAAGAAGAGTTGGAAAAAGTCAAGAAAAGTCAATTGGCAACATCGGTCCCTTGTTCGGTGCTCCAAGTATTAACTCCCCATTCTCTTACGAAGCTTAAGAAAAGACAGTTTAAAATAGAGATATATAGAGCCCTGGCCAGGTAGTTCAGCTGGTTAGAGTATCATCCCAATACACCAAGGTTTTGATCAGGTTCAATCCCCTGTCAGGGCACATAGAAGAATCAACCAATAAATGCATAAATAAATGCAACAACAAATCAATGTTCTCTCCTCTCTCTCTCTCTCTCTCTCTCTCTCTCTCAAATTAATGAATTAAAAAAATAAAGAAATATAGTAATTGGAACTGTTACAACAGGTGTTGGTTTCAATGGTAAAATCTCTCCTGAAAATTTGAAGCTTCACTCGTCACAGTGGGTCTTGGGTTATTTTCAGAAGACAGTGTCAAGAGGAGAATGAAGTCAGTCATAAACGTCTCTATTATTATGGTAAAGCCCAGAGAGTTGGTGACCTGGATATTAACTACAAATGAAATAAGGCTCTATTCCTGACATTCTGAAGGCAAAACCAGAAGCATGGAAAAAGCATTTTTCCAAATGAAGGGTTTCCCTGTGAAGTGTGTACTCCGTGTGCAGCCTGTCAGAGAGGTAGCTTCTACAGTGAACCTTCTGTAGAATCCATCGGTCGCGCAAGCAAGCCACCCAAGTGGCTCTTAGCATATTGCTACAAATGGCCACCCCAGCATGGCAGGGAGAGTCCCTTTCTCACACGCTGAAGAGGGTGTTTGGGGAAGTGTCTTTAATATAGGCTATTTTAGTTGAGTTAGTAAGTCAAAACTTATCTCACATGGCAGAGACCAGAGCAAGGAAAAATTCCACCAGCAGATTCTAGCTTTTCCCTGCATAGGGTTGGAATTTATGGCCTCTGGAGGGGACGCATTGTCTCTGTGGACAGAAATTTCCCTTGTCTACTACCTCTAGTAAGATTGGAGTGGGGGTTAATTCTAGCTTTGGCAAGACCCCTTTTTGTGCTGCCTCTTGCTGGTTTCCACGCATAATGCTCTTTCTTCAGGTGAAGCCTACCTTTCACGTGTTGAGATGTAACAAGGAACCACACCTAGGAGATCTCTGTGTGGTGGGACAGTCAAGGGAGATGGGGTGAGGTCCCTATGAGAAAGCCCAAATGGCTTTGGAGAGATAGAAATAATCCCTCAACCATCATTCTCACTGAAGGACAGCTGGCTTTATCTTTTGGTGATTAAAGAGCAGAGAAATAATGTTAGCACTAGAGAATTGAGCATAGATCAGAAAAAGAGGCAACCCACAAAAATACTTTTAAAAATGCAAATGGCTTTGTTGTAATTTCAAAAGTTTTACAATTTCCATTTCAAAAGAGAGGACCATGCCTGCTGGCCTTAGCTCAGTGGTTGAGCTTCAACCTATGAATGAGGAGGTCACAGACTGATTTTCGGTCAGGGCACATGCCCGGGTTGCAGGCTAGATCCCCAATGTGGGACGTGCAGGAGGCAGCCGGTCAATGATTCTCTCTCATCGTTGATGTTTCTATCTCTCTCTCCCTCTCCCTTCCTCTCTGAAATCAATAAAAATATATTTTTTAAAAAATGAAGAGAGAGGACCATGAGGCCAAGAAGTTAGATGGTGAACACCTGCTCTTTAGGAGCATGTTACGGAAAACTGGGAATTTCTGCAAGTAGCATTTTGAAAGAGGAGCCTCTTGATAAACAGAACAGTACTATAACCTAAAAGCAAAACAAAACAAAAGCTTTTTGCTTTTTTCTTCTTCCAAAGCAAGAAGCCTCTTTCTGGTTCAAAATCAACTTGTATTTTTCTGCATGCAAGAATGGTTTAAAGAAGACAGTTCTTCAAATGAAGCTATTCTAATCATCCTAATCAGAGCCTTGATTGTCTTTTACTTAAAAGAACTAATGAAATGCTTTAAGAACAGCAGACTAGTGTTTATTAAGTCTCCTTAATGTGTAAAAAGAGCGCTTAATGGGTAAATATTTAACAAGGGAACTCCCCCTACCTTTCAGTTCTCTTAAGCTTAGGATTGTGTTATACAGAATTTCAAAATGTATCTACATCCCTTCTCCTATTTAAATCAGGCATAATGCACACTTGAACAGCCATATAGTTAGAAATTACTCTCTTAGACAAAGATTGATGTGTATCTAAAATCACATATACTTAGTTTTCTTCTTTGCCCTCTAAAGTCTAGGATCATGCCCATTGGGCTGCGTGATAACTTAGACACCTAGCACTAGCCTGTGAGGTCACCCAGGAGATGGGTAAAGCTTTCCTTGTTGTGCCTACAAACTAACCAGGGCACTTAGAAGACTTGTGATCATGTCTGGAGTAACTGTCTCAGTCCCTGGCTGATTTTCATGGTCAATTCCATTTAGACATCAAATACTAATTTTGTTGGAATCAAACCAAGAGGGATAAAAGAGAAGCTTCACAGTGAAGTGAGTTCACCGAGTGGTCTCTGTATGGAGCTGGGGAAAGAGTGACCAGCTTTCGAGGTTACTACTATACCTGAATAAGGTGATATTAGGTTACCTTAAAAAGGTTTAACAGAACCTTTGAACCTCAAATACAATATATCTTGCAGGGGGAGGGGGTGGCTTTCTGCCTGTATCTACAAAGACAGTGTTTTTCCAGCATGAATGCACTGCCGCTGAAATCCTGCTTTGCTAAACTATAGCGAAGACACCATGAGGGACCTCAGAAATGGGTGTGGGGTGTGCTGAGTGGGAAAGACCACTCTTAATAAAATACCCACACACCTGCTTTGTGAGTGGTTAATCTTTCCTCCAAAAAACTGACTAGGTCTGGGAGTAGAGAAAAGGAAAAACTGTAAGTGTTTGGATTGAAAATATATATCTGTGGCTTTCTGTTTCCTGGTGTGCTGTGTGGCCTAATGACATTGAAGCGATCTGAAATGTACCAGTTTGATCAAGGATTGCTGAAAAGATCAATCAGCTCTCACTAGAAAGCACAGCTAAAAGTAACAGGAGGCGTCAAAGAAAGCCATGTTTTTAACGGACACGAAATAGCAACCAAGGCCCTAAAACAGAAAAGAGAACTGAGTGAACTATCAAATTTTACAAAGGTCCAGAAATATAATAACTCAAGAACACATGACTGCAAACTCTAGGAGCAATAATGTACTTCCCCCCCCCCCCTACAAAATGAGTTATTGAAAGGGGTCATGTGGTTCTTAGGAGGCAGAAAGATGCACTTTCCCAAGGAAAGTTCACCATTAAATATATCACTTAAGACTGGATCATCTTCAGGCTATTTTTAATCTTATCATTTTGCTGCCAAAATTGGCCATTAGCCGCTGATACTCAGCCTCTGGAAAACTGATGCTTTTTCATGTATTTTGTACACAGGCAGAGAACAGCATTGCTTTCCAGTTAATCAAATGTTTTGGTAGACATGGAATAGATACAGAAAAGAGAAACTGCTTGTTGACCAACTAATAAGAAGGAAGCTACCTCTACTGGATGTGGAGAACTAAGTTTCTGTTTTCCTAAACCACAAAGACCAAAAGGCATTTTTTTAAAAAAAGAAGAAAAGAAAAAGCAAGGCGCACCACCGTCTCAGCAACAGAATGAAGCCAGTCTCCTGTTAAGCCATCTCATTCTTTCAGTGGTCCACATCCCACTCTCTTCTAAGACATGAATCTAAATATCACATGTCTCAGTTTGGAGGGTGCTATCAATTTTCATTCACCATCAACTTTTGTATCTCAACCCTTTGCTTGCAAGAGCCCCTAAACCCATCTACAGAATTTAAACTGTGTTACAAGGGGATACAATAATAACTAATGCAGCTATTAAAAGAGCTAACTCTCCTGCCTTTCATTGGAGCGGAAAAGCTATCTTACTTTCATGGGCGATGCCAATACAAACTGCATAGCTACCATGAAAAACATCTTGGAGAAGACCAAGCTTATCATAATTTATCTCCTATCTCTTTCATTTCAACCTATTTCTCCCAAGGGTTAGATCAGTCTAGTGGACATCTGGGAAATACTCAGTATTCTAGATAATACTATACACCTGTGAAGCCACTGGACCGGGACACTGGAGGATACAACCAAGACTGTCAATCTTTGCAAGAGGTGTCCCCAGGAATGGTAGATGATGACAGCACAAACACCTGTAGATCACGCGAACCCCATATTCTGACTCCGCAGCTCTGGGGTGGGACCTGAGCTTCTGAATCTCTGTGAAGCCCATGCTGCTGGTCTGTGAACCACACTTTGACCAGCAGGGTCTTAGACATTCCCTAGAGCTGCTGCTGTCGCTCTGCTCCTCTGTCCTGCCCCTCTCTGGATGCAACACAATGCCTTATTCAGACTTGGGATAAAGCAATGACAAAATAAGAACACAACTTCCTCCTTATTCTTTCATTTGAGGATTCTGGGACCGTCTCTCAACCAACTCTCATTCCAAGGCCCTGCTTCCTCCAAGTTATGGAACATGGAATGAGAACAGTTTTCTCGGCCTCGAGAGGTTCTGACTTCGAATCAGCAGCAGCAACCAAAAGCAGTGACTTCGAGTCTGAAGCCCCCATTAGTATATATTCAGGAGACAAGCTGATCCACTGAGTCCTGGATCCAGTGCAAGTCACAGTCGAATGTCAAAAGAATGTGCCAGCTCTCTTCTGAAACTTTATTATCGTTATTAAGAGTACTTTTCTCTGTAAAATGCAACATATTATTAGAGACGGAACCCTGACAGATGCAAATTTGGAGGAAAATCTGCCTGTAGACCAGATGCCTAAAACAAACATTTAGATTAAGAATGCACATTTGAAAGGATGGGTAAATCATCTCTACCACTTTTATTCCAATGTGTCCACTTATGGTTGCATTTCCTGACATATACTTTTCCCAAATTCCTTGTTTTCCTATATCCACCTATATGTTGTTCTGAAAACTACACATTTTACCATCAGCCATCTGTGCTTCTCTCTGATTTATTCTTACTATAAGAGGTTTTGTCAAAAAAAATGTTATCATTTTCTATGGTATGTCGTTGTGGTTTGGCATCATAAAATATAGCCTCTACATTTATTAACCTCAGATACCTGTTGACCACAAAGATGGGCTCTACAACAAAAACTCTATTCTAACTGGAGGAAAAGTGAGCCTTCACTTAAAAAGAGCATGAGATTACAACAACTCAACAACAAAGATCAAGGTTCTATCTTAATTTCAATCATAACCATATGTCTCTGTTTCCCATCTTTTTATTAAATTACTCGATAGATGACAGTTACCACCTTGGCTTTCTTTCGACTAGAAAGAACATTTTTAGATATTTTATTGTTCATAAAAATATGAATTAGAAAAGCTGTTAAGTCAGTTTAACTTCGGCCTTAAAATGATCCTTTTGGATCTGAGAGTCCCTAGCTCCTTGATTATGGTGGTTAAAAATCAAACCACCTACTTAATCAAACAGTTAACAAAAATATTCTTTCCACCCTTTGGTGAATTCTTCCAGAATTACTGAAGATCTAATAATATAGAATCTAAAAAAAAAACAAAAAACAATTTACAAGGAGCATTTAAGCTGTAGAGATTTAAATGCAGGGATCATTTTAGTCGATTTTACTTTTAAACAATAAAAAGTGTCATCAGTATTTTGTCAACTTTGGCCAAGTAGGATCAGATGTTCATGTCAGCCATAGACTTTTCTTGGCCTTTTCTCTTTTTGGCCCCTTAATAGCACACTACGCAAACTGTAGTAAAATACGTAACATGCTTCTTAAAATCAAATCCACTGGTAATCATTTCTAGGCTTTTTGCTCCTGTTAGGTCCTATAAAACAATAACATTAGTAATTCTCCCTAGGGACGATAAAAGGAAGCACTGTATTGATTCCTTTTTCAAAGGTAATTCTTCAGATTAAAACAAAAAGTCCGAAAAAAAATCAAACAAGAATTATTCCTCTTTTTTGCTTTTTCATAAATTAGTAATTTTAGATGGAAGGTGTAGCTCTCAATTGCAATTCTTCTCCTTCGCCACCACCCCCCCCCCAAAAAATAAAAAATTACACACACAAAAAGAACTTTATGGTAACATGATAGTGGCTCTATCTAACACTGTACCAGAAAAAAACAATCATCTCACAGATGTTCTTCAAAACTACAGGCATCGATCACTTGGACTAAAGTCAGAGCATGAGAGAATTCAGAATCAATTCTATGCTTCATGCAAACACTGTAGACGCACGTTTGCTCAGTAGAGGAACCAAGTGATGTGGATTCTAGGTGGTGAAAACTAAAAGATACTAAAATCCCAGCAAACTTTAAAATTGCACACCAGGTATAGAAGTAGAACACAGAGTTCGAAGCCAATGCAAATTCTGTCACTGATGAGACAAAGTAAAGCATCCACAGCTGAACGTTTTTTTCAAGTCATTCGGTCACGCCCACTGGCCTTTTGGAAGTTCAGCTTACCTCTTCACAAACACAGCTAAGCTTCCCAGGGATAGGGGCTGCATTGGTTTTCCTCTTTGGGTAGATTTTACCCAGTGAATCAGATAAGGCTTGCCCTTTGGTCCTCTGGTACAGTCTGTTCTCCTAATTGGGTGGTTCTCAAATTTTAGTACAAAGAGGAAACCCCCAGGGGAGTCTGTATAGGATGCAGATTGCCACAACCCAACCTGGGGTCTCCCATCTCAACCAGCTACGCAGGCCAGGTAATTGTGGTGCTGGGGATCCTTGGACCCCCAGTTTGAGGAACCCTGGAGGGATTCCATTTATGCCAAGATCTTACTGGATAGGAAATGCTGAATCTTTGAACCACAACAGCTGGCAAGCAAGGGAAACACTTTGGGTAGGAAGGAACGATCACAGTAGGCTTGGCACCGCAAGTTTTGTAGAAGGGAAGAGGGTGGGAAGCAACAAACCTGGTGTTATTCACTGGCTCATCAGCCAGTCCTTGGCCCAGGAGCCCACCCACACTCCAACCACCATGTCTCAGACCTGAGACTTCCATCCCAGACACACATTCAACCAGACATGCACCTACCCAGCCTCCGTTATCCTGGATCCAGGTGTGCAGGTGCCGGTTCAGGTACTCTGTCATCCACAGGGCGATGCTGTCCACCAGGGGCGACATCTCCCGGTTGACGCTCTCCACACACATGACTCCACCGAACTCAAAGAAGGCCACAATCCTTCCCCAGTTCACTCCATCCCTGAAGAGCTCCTCCACCACCGTGGAAAGCGTCCCCTCGCGGTGACAGGGCGTCAGGTGCAGCTGGCTGGACATCTCTGCGAAATCGCGGTGGTAGCGACGGGAGAAGTCATCGCCCGCCTGTCGCAGGGTCAGTTGACCACAGATTGCTCGGGTCTGAAGGCCTGGCCCTGTGGCGGCCGGGGAGCCGATTGAAGTCGCTGTCTTGTTCTTGCGGGCGCTGGGGGGCGCCCGGGCTGGGAGGAGAAGATGCCCGACGCCGGGGTGGCCCCTGGGGGCGCGGCGCCCGCGTCTCCGGCATCCCATTCGTAGCCCCTCTGAGACAGCTTATAGTGGATGTACTTCATCACTATCTCCCGGTTATCATACCCTGTTCTCCCGGCGTGCGCCATCCTTCCCCCGAGGAAAAGCAGAGAAAAGCAGCCGGGTACCAGTAGCACCTCTCGCTCCCGCCCCCGCCCCACGTCCCCGAAAAAAAGAAGAATAGTTATAATCCAGCTATTTTATTGGATGTGCTGTGCATTCTTGGATGAGGGGGTGTCTTCAGTCACGCGGAACATTTGATTCTGGTGTTTCCCTCTTGGCATGAGGTGCAGGAAATTTTTATTTCAATTCCTTTCGGATCTTTATTTCATGAGGCACATTATTATTAATTATTGTCAATATCAGTCTACTTCCTCCGTGATCCTGAAAGGTTAAAAAAAAATCCGAAACACTGATAAGTCAAAATCAGGTGCATTTTTCTTACACTGGATAAAAGCAGGGCTATCCACACTACAACCACACGGCTAAAAAGAATGTTAATTAAACTGCAAATTAAACTTAGTCGAATACACTTAAAGTTAAAATCTCAAATGTTTCTATTAAAAGTTACATTAAACCAATTCCCTGCGCCAAGAACTTACTTGTATTTTTTAAGGACGGCATGATCTTCTGTCAAGTTTCCTTTTTTGTGAAGACAAAACAAATGCGTAAGGCAAAGACCCCATCGATCTTCAGAACTCCCCGGCGATAGCTGCTATGAAACTTGCAAATGAACCTGGAGGTGGGGGAGTGGTGTAAATGAGCAGAATTGGCAGATGGATTCTCAGACTTCTCCTTCACAGAAATGTCAGTCCGTAAGAATCCCAACTGGAGATCTCAAGAGCACGAGAGGGGGGGTGGGAGGGGGGGAAGGCAGCAGCGGCGGCAGATGAATTACAATTTTCAGTCCAGTATTTGCATAAGTCCTGTGATTTCCCCCCCTCTCGGCAATATACACGCGCGCTCACATGCGCGGGCACAGACATGGACCCCTGTCCGCGGGACCGCTTCAAGCCTCCCCCGGGGAGAGACAGGGATCAGGGGCCGGTGGACGCGCCGGGTACACCCAGGCGCAGGAATCCGCTTCTGATTAAACTCCGAACGGCAAATGCATTTTCCGAAAAGCTGCTGGATAAATGAAGGCAGGACGCGCCCGGCCCGCCGGTGCAGAGCCGAGAAGCCCGCGCTGTGTGTGGTGCGGCGAGGGGTGGGGAGAAGGAGATGGTGGGGGAGGGTTTTATTTTTTCCCTCTTTTCCTAAAAAGGATGACTGCTAAGAAGTTCTCCCCCCTGGACCCCCTCTTCCGCTGCACCCACCGGCGCACCCCGCCTCCGGGCTGCGCACCCTTTCTCCTCCTCCTGCTCCTGCGCGGCGGCGCTGGCGGCGGCCGTCTCCCCGCGCTCCTGCCGCGCGCCCGCTCGGGGTGATGACGGCCGCGCCGGCGGGGAGGGCCCGGCGCCCGGCACCTTCGCTGGCAGAGGCGGCGGCGGCGGATCGGCGGGGAAAACGAGAGCGGCGGTCGGCAGCGCGGGCCGGCGAGCAGCTTCCTTGGGGATGGGGGCGGGCTAGACGGTAGGCGGCCTGTTGAAGGAAGCTTCACTCTTCCTTTCTTCTTGGCTTTAAGAACAAAGGGTTTCACTTCCCAAACCACGCATTCTTTAAAATAATAAACTTTCTCTTTTCCTCCGCAAGGAGGAGTTGAGGCCCTGTTTCATCTGATTCCATTTTAGGCTGCAGAGGA